>NW_023460913.1:11285-30691 GCF_013731165.1 Rhagoletis pomonella | reverse complement strand
AACAAAGAAAAAAATGTTTAATTATAAATTATTTAAAGTTATTAAATAAAATCTGTGTACAACTATGGTTTTGGCCATAAGTATATATGCACAAGAAAAGTTGAATACCTTTGACAATAGAAGAGGGGTTCCCCAGGGTGATGAGTTCTTGAATTATTTTTATCATAAAAATATGTGTTAGTCCTATTTAAAGTTATAGCTAACACAATTTCTTACAGGAGAATCGTTTATAAGTTTAAACTATAAATCCCGTCTATCAACGTCATCTGCCAGACTATATCAGAGGTGTGTGAAGCAATTTATGGGAAGTTGAAATCATCGTTTTTGCAGGTACATACATATGTATTTTATCAATAATATATACATTTTCATTATTATAAATACTTATTTTTTAAAGGTACCAAGTAATGCTTTAGAATGGGAACTCATATCCAAGGATTTTGCTATAAAATGGCCATTTCTAAACTGTCTGGGTGCTTTGGACGGAAAGCCCATTAACTTTCGAGTCTCGCGTACGCAAGGTGCTTTCTATCACAACTACAAGGGCACCAACAGCATAATTTTATTGGCTCTTGTTGATGCCGACTGCCGATTTTTATTTGTGGATGTAGGAACAAATGGACGTGCAAACGATGCCGGTGTGCTACAACGAAGTCCACTCAAACAAATTCTAAAAAACGAAGAAAGCTTGCCACGAGACTCCGCAGTGGGTAGAAGACGTAATTTGCCGTACGTCGTCGTAGCGGATGATGCTTTCCCTCTACAGAGACACATTATGAAACCGTATCCATATCATACGAACAACAAAAAGAAGCAAATATATAACTTACGTTTATCACGAGCAAGACACGTCGTAGAGCATGCTTTTGGCATACTTTGTAATAGATTCCGTGTTTTTTTAACAACTATGAACGTAAAGGTTGAGACAGTTGAAAAAATCACTTTGGCGTGCATCGTGCTTCACAATTTTCTCTTGCAAGCTGACCATAATTACATAAATTTCTATACTTCGAATAGCAGTACTACGCTGAGTGCTGCTTCAGATGGGCCATATAATCCACGTAAAGGAGAAGCTGAACGCATTAGACAGGAGTTTACTGAATATTTCTGCGAAGAAGGCAAATTAGAGTGGGTTAATCAGAAGTTGAATTAAAAATTATCGATTTTTCGAAAAACCTCTAAAATCTGCATATACACCCCATGTCAAAATTATAAGCGCATCACATATTGACAAGTTTCAATAATAAATTGTTTGTTATTTAATTCGAGTATTTAAAAAAATAGTTTCTTCTTTAACAAAATCCGTACTTGTATTAAGTTTCAAGTTTGTCAAAGAAGAAACTTTTTTTACTTGAATTAAATAAAAAACAATTTATTGTTGAAATTTGTCGACTAGCTCTAAAGTTTTGAAATAAACGTAAATTTGAACATTCGACTGTTTTAATAATTTGTATAGAGTAAAACATTAACAAAAAACAAAAAAGGTTAACATTAAATTCATAGCAAGGCGAATTAATATAAGGTGATAGCAGGAGTACAAAAACAAAAATTTACATGTATTTTGTTTTTGCTTTGGCGGCATAAACTGTCAAAATCTGTAACAGTGTGTGTAGAAATTCAAACAAAATTTTTTAATTTGATATCAGAGCCGTGCGGCGAAACACATACACAAAATCAGCTGAGCTAGTAACACCACCTTATATAAATTCGCCTTGATTCATAGCTTGTTTTTTAAAACAAAACAAATTTCGTTACTTGGCATTTCTGAGTGTTAAAAGGCACACGAGATCTTTAAAGTTATGTCGACATCATTAAAAAGTTTCAAAATCGTCTTCATCAAATACACCAAGCATTGCCTCCTGTAAAATGTCTCTGCCCGAGTTATTTGATGAGGTTGACGGCGAGAAATTTAGTGCAGGTTCTTGCTTTTTATACCCGAGCGCACTTGTGCACAAGGGTATTATAACTTTGTTCACATAACGGTTGTTTGTAACAGGCAAAACGAATCGAGATAGATATAGACAAATGTATACATAAATGATCAGAATGAAAAGAGAAATCGATTAAGCGGTTACTGTCTGTCCGTCCGTCCGTCCGTCCGTCCGTCCGTCTGTGCACACGATAACTCGAGTAAAAATTGAGATATCTTAACGAAACTTCGTACATGCACTTCTTTTGGGCGTAGGACGGATGGTATTGAAAATCCTCGATAAATCAGTAAATATTAAAGCTAATTTATTCAAAATTGACGGTTGCAACAATTCTTTATCAGGAAATACGCTTATGATAAAATTTTAGAAAATGGGCGTGGCACCGCCCACTTATGATCACATATATGTATATCGTTGATTGTAGTTGGCTTAGCAAAGTGAAATAGTGGAAAATTAGCAACAAGAATTAACAAGACAAACTTAACACAGTGCGTAGGCAACTGGCTGAGTCAGTGGTGATCGTCGGTTCAAATCCTACTGAAAGAAGTCTGATGAGGAAATGTGGTGATTTCTGAAATAGCAATCACTTCTACCATTTTTTCAAATTATTGTTGCTTTTCCACAATAAGTTTTCACTAGAAACGGCCTCAAGCTCATAAAAAATGTTGAATATAATTGTTATAAGGCCATAAAAATAACAAAAAAAAAAAACAAATCGATTTTTTTATAGGCAAACTTTGAGTCGTTCACAACGAAAACAATACCCTTCTTTTTTTGTTTTTTGGTAATTTTCGTAGGTATATGTCAAAAATCGACGTCATGAATCGACGTAAACGACGAGTTACAAAGTGCCCTTTACAAAAATATTCAATCTGTGCAGACTGCAATGATATATCTTCTTTATCGAATTTTAAAATAATGAAAAAAATAATCATATGAAACTGCGTATTTGATTGAAAATCTCACTTTTTTCGACTTTGACGACAAAATGCAAATGGTCGCCTGTAGCACTAATAATTTTCATTGAAGTCGCTACAAGTTGTATATTTTGATAAGACGCACATCAATACCCTTCGAGCTGTAAGTCGCTTACGTTGATTGAGAGATTTTTTCATGAGATATGGAAGAAAAGCTACGAATAACGATAAAATGCGGGACAAATGCAGGACACTTGGAAAAAATCAGTACATTATCAGGTTTTTCAGGTTTGAAAAACTACGCAGGACCGACCTTTGAAAAACAGTACGGTCCTGCAAAAAACAGAACGGATGGTCACCGTAGTTATATGGGATGTGGGCGTGGTTATTGTCCGATTTTAAAACTTTTCGGCCATTTCGTATGTTATACCAAGGTTAACAACTGTACCAAGTTTGGAAGAAATTGGTGCAGCGGTTACCAAGATTTACACACGTAACCATAAGTGGGCGTGACTACGCCCATTTTCCAAAAATTTATAATATTATTATTTTTCGTCTAAAACTTATTGTAAATATCAATTTTGAGTGAATAATCTTCAGTAGTTTCTAAAATATCGCAGTTTTCGTGTTTCTGAAGATTACCGTTATATGGGAGGTGCGCGTGGTTATTGTCCGATTTTGCCCATTTTCAATACCGTCCGTCCTACGCCAGAAAGAAGTGCACGTACCAATTTTCGTTAAGATATCTCAATTTTTACTCGAGTTATCGTGTGCACAGACGGACGGACGGACGGACAGACAGTCACCGCTTAATCGATTTCTCTTTTCATTCTGATCATTTATGTATACATTTGTCTATATCTATCTCGATTCGTTTTGCCTGTTACAAACAACCGTTATGTGCACAAGTGCGCTCGGGTATAAAAATTAATTATTAAGGTTTACAAACATTTAGGGTTCTTACAACTATGCAAAATTTCATAACTTCTCTGCTTACATATATGTGTTTTCAAAAGATGCATAATTTGTATAAAAAAGTTAAGCTATTTCAACGACATTGTAATCAAAAGAAAGGTAATCGATTTACCCTTCTTTTGATATATATTAAAAGGTAAAAATTAATTATTAAGGTTTACAAAAATTTAGGTTTCTTACAACTATGCAAAATTTCATAACTTCTCTGCTTACATATAAGTGCTTTCAAAAGATGCAAAATTTGTATAAAAAAGTTAAGCGATTTCAACGACATTATAATTAAAAGAAAGGTAATCGATTTTCCCTTCTTTTGATATATATTAAAAGTTAAAAATTAATTATTAAGGTTTAGAAAAATTTAGGTTTCTTACAACCTTGCAAAATTTGATAAACTTTTTCTGCTTTTATGTATATGTATAGGTAAATATATATACATACATCCATACACTACTATTGACTACTAAACTAGAATATTTAAAATTAGTTAATTAAGCTTGTATAGGTCATCGTAGGCGTAGATAAAGTCTAGCTGATGAGACAGATAACTGGCGGACTCAAGAAGTCGATTGAATTCACGTTCTACCTGAAAAACGATAATATTTATAAAATAAACTATCCTTATTACGTATTATTTCTGCTCACCTTATCGTCCTTATGCTTGAGCACAGATTTCCGCAAGCTCCATATAGCGGACATGCTAGCCTAACCTGCACTATCTCCATTCCAATTTGTTTTCTTAGTATAGTCGTTAGATTGCCCCAAACACCTGTTATTACCATAGCGCCTAAATCAGCAATATAATTGCTCTTGTGAAAAGTACAATAACACAATGACATCCATACCGAATTGCTGTAGCTGTTGGGCAGCCGCTAACCCTGAGATGGCTGCTCCAATTACTATAACTTTGCCCAACTTTTTAGTAGGTATGGGACGTAAGCATTTAAAAATGCCAAAGTTAATAAAACCATGTCGATCCAGGAACGAATGTACGCGCTTCACCAGGATCACTATCGAATCGTGGATCCATATCTTTTATAGGGTTTTCTACAATAAGCTGCTGCTTTGGATTCTCGATTCACATTTGCAAAAGGGTAGTACACATCACACTTTCATATTTCTATTGATTTACGAAGTTTTTAAATCTTTTACGCATATTGACGAATTGTTGGCATTGTTTTCAAATTGTCAACTCTTTCTTCTTCCCCATCTTCTTTGTTTACCTTTTTTAGATGCGCGTTCAGTGCGCGCAAGCTCGTTATTGGCGTTACTGGCGCCAATGCGCCACGGTGTCGATAATTAGTGTATCAGCGCCAGTAGCGCCAACGTCGGTATCAACGCAATGAAGCAACGCCGCGCTGCGTTACCCAGCACTAATACAAGTTCCAACTTCTACTGGACCTTTGACGTACATCAAAGAGAACATAGTATTTTTACCATTTTTTTCTTTTTTTTTGTACTCTAAATACCTGTATTGGTTTATTTTTTTATTATGATTTTTTTGGACCAAACTTAAAAAAACTACTTGATAAAAAATAAGAAAATGTGTACTGCAATTCTTAACCACATTTTCGTGATTTGCTTTTGATGTTACATATATTCGTTTCAATAATTTCAAATGGGGCTCTTTGGGAAATTTATTTTTAGAACAATTTTAAAAACAGTAATTTTGTTTACTTGTAATAAATTGGGCAATATATTTTTAATAGAGATATACATTGGATCCTTGGCTAAAAACTTCTGTGGTAAAACTGTCCCTTCTTTGCTATTTAAAGTCAAAGAGTAAGCTCCTTCAATAGGGATTTCCAGCAGAAATGATCAACGTCTGGCTATAAAGAGATGCTCAAATAATTAAAAAACTATGGGTCTGACCTTTAATAAGATAAGAATAACGTAACTATCTGAGATTCAAATGCTTATAAAAAACAGAGTGCTGTTTTAAAAAAATAACAATATTCCGATACGATTCGGCTGACAGTCACTACTTTGAAAACAGAATTTTGTTCAAAATTTTCATTCCTGGAAAATAATAATTTATTTTTCACAGCTCGTTATAAGTACAAATTTTTCAAACCAGCCGCAGAATAAAGTATTAATTACAGAATTACAGAAACTGAAATCGAAAAACGCTGATGAAGTTCCAGATTCCCCAAATTCTGAAACAGCCAAAGGAATGAGCATGAAGAATTCTTTTTAAAAAGCTTTATGGTGATTTCGTTTCTTCGAAAAAATGTTGCCCTTCCCCGGTGCAAAATGTGTTTGATGTTCCACACAACCCTGTAAAAAAGCGTATTTTTGCCTTCTTGTCCTTGTCTAGCTCACCTATTTCATAATATTGCTGTTTTAAACAAACATCTGATTTTCAGGGCAACTATCTTCCCTGACAAAGCTTCACAGGGCATGGAATGTGATTTTTGCCTTACAATAATGTAACATTTTCAGAAACGAACACAAAATTTTCTCATCCTTTGCGTTTAATTTAGAATCGAACACAAAAAGAGACGAGCAATCAAAAGGCGAATTTTTTTTGCTAGAAACTAAATCACCATTAGAAAAACCTGACACATCTGGTTTGGCCTGTAAGCTCTGTTTAAACAACGATCTCGCCACTATGCTAAATTCTAATTGTTTCTTAAAAATACTTGACATCCGCATTCGCATCCGCATCCGCGGATGTTAGCTGTTCGATATTCGCATCCGCGGATGTCTAAAATTCCACATTCGCAACATCCCTACTGTGTACATCAAATATCCCGCCCACGATATCATTGCAATCACACTGAATCCGTACATACATGTATACTTATGTATGTACAAGAAAATAAAGAAACAAGCAAAAATAAATAGATTTCTTATTTATTTAATTATGTATCGCGTGCAGGGAAGTCAAATCGATTGCAGGGAAATTCAGTTTAGGTAGCATCACACACAGAACGGGAAATTGGATATGTTACGTTTATAACTTAAAGTAACCAAATTAGACGAATATGTTAACTTTTAACCATTTTTCGCTATTTGGAGCGACATTTCTTCAATTTGAATCGTAATATCTCCGCAACAAGAGTTTTCCCAGATATAAGCTATACACCAAATAAAAGCTATACACCAAATGAAAGCTAAGGTTTTGGGCTAAACTTGAGGAAACGTAGAATAAAATCGACTGACCAGTTTTTGAGAAAATTCTCGAAATCTACATTTTCAGTAGCCCGATTTTTAGTTTTTAGTTTTAGTTTATTTCATAAACGCAAACGACAGCATTAGAAAGCTTGTTTTAACGCACTTCTACTGCTATCCACATGAATGGTATGGAATGAGTAGTGCGGCCTCAGTGGTAGTTTAAAAAACTACCTTTTTTCGAATTTCAGGCACCAGCCACGCCCATAAAGGCATACGAATAGAAACATCCTGGAACAAAACCTTCCTAGTTTTTTTGTACTTTAATTCCTTAATGTTTGAAAAAAATTAAATGAAGGTACGTACACACATCGCAAAGCATCTCGCAGTGGAGACACGAACCAAAACTAGTTTAGTCTATATCTTACCAACTAGTAGTCGGAACTCAATATATAAGGTATCGTTGGAAAGGTATTGACCTATAGAATAACACTAAATATGTTGGGTGTACCCTTATACCCTCTTAAACCGACAAAAGCAAAGAAACGTTTTTTGTTTCGCAACACTTTAGCCTAATTTTTAAGAATTCAGATAATCTTTTATGAAACTTAAATACATTTTCTGGGCACACCCTGCAAGACCTTTCCAGCGATACCTTAAACATGGCGTTTTCCGTCTATCGCACCCAAACAATTGGGCAATGCCACAATTGTTAGAAACGGTCGGCGATTCTCTTCCAGCCTTCGAGTTTCGACATAACCACGTATTTGTCCTTGAGTACATCCCAAGCTGCTTTCGTGGTTTCCTCAACGATTACGCCAATTGTGCGTTCGCCCCTCTTAAAATGTAGTACAATAGCAGTAAAGGTACAGTCCGTAGCTAAATACCTGAAAATAAATATAAAATTACTTTCATTAAATGACAACTTGCATTCAATGAAACCAAAAATTAAAAGAACACTTTTGAGCAAGAAAGAAAATGTTAATATGATTAATTTTTAAAACTGTAAGATCTTTAAGATTATTCGTATCGCCCTGTGCTTGAAAATTTTATTTTTTTTTATTATACGTGCATTTATTTGTTGGATCTGCTTATTTACATCTATTAAGCCTAACAACAAGTTTAAAAATCTTACGTCTAATTTTCAATAATATAGCTCAAACCCTGGGGTTGAGCCCTGTTGGTTTAACGTCGCTCAAAAAAAGGCTGGTAGATTTATTCTTCGCAGGCGTGTTATATTTGTTGTGTTGCACAGGCCACTTGCCAATGGATTTGGGTGGTTACGCAGTTTTATTTTATATTCTTCTCTGCTGCTGTCGATTACAGATTTAACCATCGGTATACCAAGGTCCATCAATGTACATACATCCATATAGGCTTAATGACTTTGGATACATAAGAACTTTATAATCTAGTTTCAGTTTTGACTTAATGTTTATAAGCCAGTTCACGCTAGCTGACTTTAGCCTAATTTGTGTAATCTTGGTTGATATGTGTTTGCGCCTAGTTAGTCTCCTATCCAAGTGCATTCCTCATTGGCTTGTGGAATATGGACATTATTTAATGTGATTGGGGTCTGCGGTCTGAATGAAAATGTTGTATGTTTACACTTCTGTTCGTTGACTTTTATGCGCCAGTTTGCCAGCCATTCTTCTATGGGTAGTAAATGTTCCTCTAGTACTCTTGAAGCTCTGTTGGGACATTTATTACGACTTACTAAGGCGGTATCATCAGCGAAGGTGGATGTTACTATATATCCTTGCTAGTTGGAATATCTGAAGTGTAGATGATATACAGCATAGGCCCGAGTAAACCACACTGAAAATAAAATCTGCGTAAATATAACGAAAACTTGCGTAAATTTTACGAAAGTTTTCGTCATTTTGAGCCACGAAAGTTTTCGTTGATTGTACAAAACCGTTTTCGTACATACTACGAAAATATGAGACATCAGATCTTAATACATTTTACGAACGTATTCGTACTATTTACGAACGAATTTTGTACTACTTTCTAAAGAATTTCGTACTATTTCTTTATTTTTTTAAGAAATTTTTATAAAATGCACAAAATAGTTCGTATATTTAACGAAATTATTTTCCTATTATTTCGGCCGCTGTGGTGTAGTGGTAAGCAGTGCGCGCTTCCACTCCACAATGCCTGGGTTCAAACCCTGGTCAAAGCAACATCGCAAAAATATAGAAAAAATGTCTTCTTAACAGCGGTCGTCCCTCGGCAGGCAATGGCAAACGTCCGAGTGTATTTCTGCCATGAAAAACAGCTTCTCATAAAAATAAAATCGCCGTTCGGAGTCGGCGTAAAACTGTAGGCCCCTCCGCTTTGTGTGACAACATCAAGGCGCACGCCACAAATCGGAGGAGAAGCTCGGCCAAACACTAACATATGTGTAAGCTTCAATCTATTATTATTAGTATTATTATTATTTTCCTAAAATCTGCGGTTGTTTCGTAGAACTTCCGATTGCTTTCATTCACCACACTGTAAAAAACATAAGACGAATTATAACACAACACGTTTATTTTGTTTTTATTCCTAATTTTAAGCGTTTTTCTTTAACAAAATGTTTTGCAATGTTTTTATGTGGAGGCACTTGTCAGATTCGCAGTTTCTTCGATGTTTGTTTCCTTTATCGACTATAAATTAAAGAAAAATTATAAGGCGTCTGAAAGGCAAGTTTCAGTGAAAAATCATACATGTATTTACTTAAAATGTCATTAAGTAGTGCGTCTGTTCCTGGCTTGGGCTTGCCGTTGATAGGTAACTGATGAAATTGCATATTTACGAAGTCCCTCATTGCAGAGCAAGGCTCAGCGTGGGCGATGTTAAAAACATTGTATGCTTAAAAGCATTTATCCACAGCTTTAACATTTAATTTTATATTTTATTTTTATCCAGCAAAAGCTTCTTAAAACTTTTAAAATTATATTATACGTCTCACAAAAGCCAACCAGTAGTTTCGCAATGACACGCGGTACATAAAATTATGATGAAATATAAAACTGACGGTAATTTAGTATATTGTAAATAAAATATTCGTCTGTTGTACGAATTAAAAAAAATGTTTCTGCATTTGTTCTATGTACGAAAGTATTAAGTAAATTGTACGAATACAGAATTGTAGATTTCGTAAATTTTAAAACCATACGTAAATATTACGAATGCCTTCGTACAATATACAAAATTATTCGTACAGAGATTTTTTCAGTAATTTACGAATGTGTTTCGTAAAACAAACGTAAGATTTCGTAAATTGTACTGAAAAAAGGCTTTACGAAAGTCCTTTCGTTATATCTACAAATGAACCATTTCTTGTTTCGTTGTGAAAAATGTGTTCATATTATAAGGGAAAGTTTCGTACATTGCACAAAAACCAAGACTACGAAAGTTTTTCGTAGCACTTTTTCGAAATTTTATTTTCAGTGTACCTTGACGAACGCCAGCCGTTATCAACATGTCTTCTGAAGTGAAATTAGATACTTTTACAGCGAATTTTCTGTTAGTTGTGTATGATTCAAATATTTTGTGGAATTTCGGCGGTAACAATTTTTTTATTTTATATATAAGACCGTCGTGCCACACTTAGTCGAATGCTTGTGCGACATCGAGAAAAATTGCAGAGCGGTACTCTCTGAGCTTAAATGCCCTTCTGATTTCATTTGTAATTCGATTAACTTGTTCAATTGTACCATGCTTTTCTCTGAAGCTAAATTGGTGTGCTGATATTAAATTGCGTTCATCGAAAAAGTGAGATATCTTTGATAGGAGTACTTTTTCGAATACTTTGAAAAGACAGGGCAGTAAGCTTATTGGTCTGTATGAGGACGGCTGTGTTGCGTCTTTTCCAGGTTTGGCTGTCATGATTATCTTCGACCTTTTCCATGATTTCGGAAAGTAACCGAATTTGAGGAAAGCGTTGGAAAGGTCAGAAAGAATTGCTAGTGCAACATTCGGTAACTTTATTAGCATTTTTGGCGTTATAAATTCGGCACCCAGCGATTTCTTCGGATTAAGATGCTTTGCTAAAGAGTTCGTCTTGCTAGGTGTGTATAGCTCTTTGGTAGTTTTGGTTAGCCGTGGCAGCCTGAAGTTGTTCGTCGGGCAGCTTGGCTGAAACACATCCTTTAAATGGTGTGAAAAACACTCGGCTCTCTCCTGCTCATTACGAGCCCAGGTACCACTTTGGTTCTTAATTGGCATTTCCGTAGCCACTGGTGGTTTTTTTTTAGCGATTTCCATAGAAAGTATCTTTCAGTAGAATTCGGGGAAAGCTTCTTAATGTACCTTTGCAAGTTGCGATCCTCTACATGTTTGAGTGCTTTTTTCAGTTTTCTATTGGCAGCTTTATACAGTAGCTGTGAGGTTGGTGAGCGATGGCTCTGCCACTGTCCTCTTAGGCGCCGTTTTTCTGCCACAAGTTTTTCTATTTCGGTATTTGTAACTGATGTAGGCGTAGGTGGTACTTGGACTTGATTTGGTGTTGCCAGGCCAGCGGCTGAAGTAAGTGCTTCTTTAAAATGTTCAACAAGTGAGTCTATATCACCCTCGCAGTTAAGCGCAGCGTTTAATTTAAGGTGACAACTGATGTACTTTTTATATTTAAACCAGTTGGTGTTATTTGAAGTTAGACGAGGCTCAATCTCGATGTTTTGGGGTTGTTCATATAGTTTTATTAATATAGGGGAGTGATCGGATGACAGTTTAGTTAGAGTTTCTACTGTTATGTTATTTCTGTCTATGTTTCTTGTAATTGCGAAATATATTAGGTCTGGTAACTTCTTTATATCAGTGGGCCAGTAAGTAGGTTTACCAGGAGATGTGACCTCTAGTCTGTTGTGCCTGTTTATAATAGTATTGTATAACTGCCGCCCTTTTGGGTTAATAAGGCGAGATCCCCAGTATGTATGCTTTGCGTTGATGTCGCCTCCTGCCAGGAATCTATTACCCAGGCTATCAAAGAAATCTTTAAAGTCATTTTCAGAAATTAAAAATCGCGGTGGGCAATAAATAGCCGATAGATTCAAGTCTCGGTTTCGTAAGCATATGGTAGTTGCTTGCAGACAGGCTGTTGCTTTTGAGTCTAGAATATTGTGCTTTAGGCGATTTCTAATCAGCACCGCTGTGCCTCCATGAGCTTTACCATCCGAGTAATTTGGGGCATAGAATTTGTCTCCAGGTATGGAGAAATTATATTTATTTGTTAAATGTGTCTCGGACAGTAGCATAACATCTATGTTATATTCAGTGAGGAATTGACTGAGTTCTAATCTACGCTTGTTTACACCGTAAGTATTCCATAAGCAAATTTTCAACCCACTCATTTTATATTCACTAAAATTTGCAACAATTGGTTTTGAGCCTTAATGAGGTCTTCAATCATATTTTGCATAGTAGACATGAATTGAGTCATACACTGGGTAAGATTCATGTTGGGAACTCGCTGCGCGGTGGCAAAAAGGCTCCTGGTGTAGTGGTTGATGGCGTGAGGTGTTGGTATGTATAAGAGCTAGTTGGAGTGGTGGAAGAGCGTACGGCTGTGTTGCGCTGATTCATGCGAGATTTTAAGTCTTTGTATACATTATTATTATTATTATTACTTTCCTAAAATCTGCGGTTGTTTCGTATCGTATCGGAAGATTGCTTTCATTCACACTGTAAAAAACATAAGACGAATTATAACACAACACTTTTATTTTGTTTTTATTCCTAATTTTAAGCGTTTTTCTTTAACAAAATGTTTTGCAATGTTTTTATGTGGAGGCACTTGGCAGATTCGCAGTTTCTTCGATGTTTGTTTCCTTTCGCGACTAAATTAAAAAAAAATTATAAGGCGTCTGAAAGGCAAGTTTCAGTGAAAAATCATACATGTATTTACTTAAAATGTCATTAATTAGTGCGTCTGTTCCTGGCTTGGGCTTGCCGTTGATAGCTAACTGATGAAATTACCTATTTATGAAGTCCCACATTGCAGAGCAAGGCTCAGCGTGGGCGATGTTAAAAACATTGTATGCTTAAAAGCATTTATCCACAGCTTTAACATTTAATTTTATATTTTATTTTTATCCAGCAAAAGCTTTAAGAACTTTTAAAATTATATTATACGTCTCACAGTAGCCAACCAGTAGTTTCGCAATGACACGCGGTACATAAAAATATGATGAAATATTAAACTGACGGTAATTTAGTATATTGTTAATAAAATATTCGTCTGTTGTACGAATTAAAAAAAAATGTTTCTGCATTTGTTCTATGTACGAAAGTATTAAGTAAATTGTACGAATACAGAATTGTAGATTTCGTAAATTTTAAAACCATACGTAAATATTACGAATGCCTTCGTACAATATACAAAATTATTTGTACAGAGATTTTTTCAGTAATTTACGAATGTGTTTCGTAAAATAAACGTAAGATTTCGTAAATTGTACTGAAAAAAGGCTTTATGAAAGTCCTTTCGTTATATTTACAAATGAACCATTTCTTGTTTCGTTGTGGAAAATGTGTTCGTATTATAAATGAAAGTTTCGTACACTGCACAAAAACCAAGACTACGAAAGTTTTTCGTAGCACTTTTACAAAATTATTTATTTTCAGTGTACCTTGACGAATGCCAGCCGTTATCGACATGTCTTCTGAAGTGAAATTAGATACTTTTACAGCGAATTTTCTGTTAGTTAGGTATGATTCAAATATTTTGTGGAATTTCGGCGGTAACAATTTTTTAATTTTATATATAAGACCGTCGTGCCACACTTAGTCGAATGCTTGTGCGACATCGAGAAAAATTGCAGAACAGTACTCTCTGAGCTCAAATGCCCTTCAGATTTCATTTGTAATTCTATTAACTTGTTCAATTGTACCATGCTTTTCTCGGAAGCCAAATTGGTGTGCTGGTATTAAATTGCGTTCATGGAAAAAGGGAGATATCGTTGATAGGAGTACTTTTTCGAATACTTTGGAAAGACAGGACAGTAAGCTTATTGGTCTGTATGAGGACGGCTGTGTTGCGTCTTTTCCAGGTTTGGCTATTATGATTATCTTCGACCTTTTCCATGATTTTGGAAAGTAACCGAATTTGAGGAAAGCGTTGAAAAGGTCAGAAAGAATTGTTAGTGCAACATTCGGTAGCTTTATTAGCATTTTCGGCGTTATAAAACCGACACCCGGCGATTTCTTTGGATTAAGCTAAGCAAACGTCAAGCTGTGAGGTTGTGCTTTATTGTGCTCTAATTTTGGCTTTCTCTTACTAAGTTCATTGTGCTAATTCTGTGTTAAAGTAGTGACAAAAAGTGCTTATGAGCATCATAGTGTGAAAAATTGAAGCTGAGTGAAAGTTATTGGTTTTATATCAAAGTAAATTTAATTAAACTTCGCTAGCATACATTCTAATTTTGCCGATTCATTTGTTGCTATCATTGTTGTTGTATCGTTTGTAGTTAACTGAATTCAATTTGTTTTTCCACATTTGTTCTACTCTTTTTGTTTACTTTTTCTAGTATTTCTTGTCACAGCGGTTTCCATTGCGTTTATTAAGTGTCATAATTACAGTGATACTCAATCTGTTCGCTACATTTATTTAAAGCTATTTACATCAGCTCCTTAATTGTTACAATTTATTTTGTTTGTCTTTTATTAACGAGTGTATTACATAAATCTTTCAATATGAAGTGCGATCTTGATACTTGCCAAATTAAAAGCGATTCTGAACGCTACTTATCGTGCTGGCTGTGTGATGGTATTTACCATATGAAATGTGCTGGTTTGACAGGAAGAATTCTGGAAATGGTTTTACAGAAGTAGGAAGAGAATTGTCGGTACTGACAGAAAAATTTAAGCATTATGAAAATATGTTTAAATCATTCAAATGCTTAGATACCTTGCAATCTGTTAAGGATATCCGTGTGTCTAAACGTAAGCGTCTTCATAGTCCATCTAAGGAAATTACTGCCGTTGCACGTCAGAATAATCTTCCGACGGACTTAATTAATTTATCCTCTCCGTGTCCTCCAGCATCAGAATCCTCAGCCTCAAAAGACCGTGTAACGAAATCTGCTTGGGATAATAAAGAGCCTGAAGTATTTTCCCCTTCCCCCATTGAAGTGGTGGCATCATCTCCAAAGCCTCCACCGCCTTCCCTATCCTCAACTACTAACGCAGGAACTCAACCCCCTCCGCCGGTACTCCAGTCTGATACAAGAAAACTAGTTGTGGTTCCGCCAAAGAAGTCAATCTTTGTTTCGAGAACACTACTGAAGACGATATAAAGCTTTATATCTCATCAAAAATTAGAACTGTCGACTTAAGTATCAGAAAATTTAATTTTAATCACGAAAGAAATATTGCTTCATTTAAAATTGACGCAAATTTAGATAATTTTAATGCGCTGCTTAGTAGTTCTTTTTGGAGCCCCGGAGCTTTCGTTCGTGAATTCGAATATAGGCCCAAAAAAGTAAATAGCTTAGCTAATATATTATATACATATATATATAATATTCCCCGTCATAACACTGAATCAGAAAACTAATTATTAAATCTGCTTTAAGTATTTATTACCAAAATGTAAGAGGCTTAAATACTAAATTAATGAACTTATACTTTAAAGGCCTTGGATGTAATTATAATACTCTTTCTTTTACTGAAACTTGACTGAAACCTCACGTTTTCAATTCAGAGATTCTTCCAAATAATTATCATATCTATAGACAAGATAGGGAGGACAGAATCGGCGGTAGCGTACTCTTCGCTGTATACTCTTCAATAACATCTGAAGAAGTTAGTCTTCCACACATTGATTCAGTAGAGTTCAAATGCATTCGTGTACAGGCTCTATGCTATATCCCTCCCCGATCTGACACATTGGTGTATTCACGACTCATCTCTTTACTCAAATCAGTTAATTTACTGACTAAACCCTCTGACTCAGTGATTGTGTTGGGTGATTTTAATTTACCAAGCATATCATGGAACATCATTGACAATGATATCGTACCTTTCGCGTGCAACAACGAATTTTTAGAGGAGATGGCTGAACTCTGCCTAACTCAGGTTAATGTACTTCACAATAAGTTTGGTAAAGTATTAGATCTTGTTTATGTTGATGATGCATCTAAGTCCGTTGTAAATAAGCGTGATCCACTAGTTTTGCCTGAAGATGTCTACCATCCTGCTATGGAGGTATCTTACGAAGTTATAAGTGATGGTCAAAATTGCAGTACCCAAGCATACAAACCAAATATTCGCTTTGATTTTTCGAAAGCCAACTTTAAAATGCTTAACAAAGAACTGTCTAAATTGTCGTGGCCTGCATATAAAGAAAATAATGCACTTTTTAACTTTACTTTACATAAATTATTTGAAAAGCATGTGCCTAAACGCTTGTATGTTCCTCAAGAACAAACAAAGTTATGGTTCACTAAAGAACTGAGAAATTTTAAAAACAGAAAGTCGCGTTATCTTAGATTACACAAAAAAAAACCAATTTACACTCATACAATGTAAAATACTCACTTTTGCGTCATACGTTTTTTGAATTAAACAAAAAGTGTTTTAAAGCTTACTTGTGTAAAATCAAACAGCGTATAATATATAACCCCAAATCATTTTATGACTTCGTAAACTCCACGCGAAATGTACGTGGGTTTCCTTCCGCCATGAAGTATCAAAATACCGTCTCTAGTGATAATCAAACAATTTCTAACATGTTCGCTCAGTTTTTTAAACCCAATTATTCCATTAACTCACATGCTAACGTTGAATATCCTTTTAAACTATGTCCAATGAACTCAATAAATAGCCCAGTAATATCTCCCGTTGATGTAGTAGTTTATCTGAAATCCTTAAAGCAGTCCTTCAGTTATGGTCCTGACCAGATCCCTACTTGTATGCTTATAAATTGTTCTGATTATCTCTATGAGCCGTTAACAGCGATATTTAATTTATCTCTTAAAGAGGGGGTTTTTCCAACTATATGGATGAATCGTTCATAACCCCGTTACATAAAAGCGGTAGCAGATCTTCAGTGGAGAACTACCGGGGAATAGCTCAGCTTTCTGCAATTCCTAAATTATTTGAAGCAATTATAACAAATCCGTTGACGCATTCTATCTCTTCTAGCAATTCATATAGTCAACATAGATTTTGCAAGGGCAAATCAACTTCTACAAATTTACTTGAATTAACATCCCATATCTCAAAAGCATTTAGTGAAAGCAAAACTGTTGATGTTATATATACTGACTTCAGTAAAGCATTTGACAAAGTGTGCCACTCGTTGCTCATCTACAAACTTGATCTTCTTGGTCTTCCACCTAATTTTCTACGTTGTATCTCTTCATACCTCTATGATAGATCACAAGGGGTAATGTTTAAAAATACTATCTCTGACGTCATTGATGTTACTTCAGGAGTCCCTCAAGGTAGCCACCTAGGACCGGTTCTGTTCTTGCTTTTTATAAACGATATTTATACAGATATACAATTTTCCAAAACTTCAATGTATGCAGATGATGTAAAGCTTTATAAATCGTACGATTCAATTAAAGAAAGGTCGTTGCTACAATCAGACTTAGACAGCATGGCTTACTGGTGTCAAGTAAATCTTATGCCTCTAAATCTTAAGAAATGTAAAGTAATGAGCTTCTCGCGAAGAGCTGTTCATCCCGCTTCTTATACAATAGGTAACTATAACCTGGAGCAGGTATACAATTTTTTGGACCTTGGTATCACAATGGATCCTAAGCTTAATTTTAATCTTCATATTAATGTGACAGTCAACAAGGCTAAAGGTGTACTTGCTTTTGTGAAACGATGATCAAAAGAGTTTTGTGACCCTTATATCACTAAAACCCTGTTTACAACGCTAGTTAGGCCAATTCTGGAATACGGTTCGGTGGTTTGGAATCCAAGGTATCAAATTTACTCAGACAAGATAGAATCAATTCAAAAAACAATTCCTACTTTTTGCTTTAAGAAATTTCCGTTGGGATTCTCAATATAACCTTCCACCTTATACGAGCCGATTAAAACTTATTAATCTTCCTACACTTTCCAGCTGCAGGCAAATGCTTGGTACAATTTTTATAGTTAAATTACTAACAGGCTCAATTTCAAGTCCGCTTCTTCTTGGCGAAGTTAGCCTTAATGTTCCCTCCCGGGTATCAAGACACTTTTGCCCCCTATTTCTGAAAGCTTGTAAAACTAATTTTGAATTGCACGACCCACTCCGTTGCTTATGCCACGATTTTAACTCTCATTCCAGCACGTTTGATATATCAGATCCGCTTTTCAGCATTAAGAAATCGATACTGTCCTCTCTCAATAGATGAACCATTACAATAAAGACATAAAATCTGATGAATTTAGTTCTGTAGCTTAACAGTTTTAGATCTCGACACATAACAAACTCCTGCCTATCATGACTCGGCGCAAAAATTGAAAATACTGGTTCCGTGCGTCATGCGGACTGCGCCCCTCATGCGGATGGGCGGAAATGGAGGGTAAAATCCGTTGGGGATTGCTAGTTGTGTATAGCTCATTGGTAGTTTTGGTTAGCCGTGGCAGCCTGAAGTTGTTCGTCGGGCAGTTTGGCTGAAACACATCCTTTAAATGGTGTGAAAAACACTCGGCTCTCTCCTGCTCACTACGAGCCCAGGTACCACTTTGGTTCCTAATTGGCATTTCCGTGGCCACTGGTGGTTTGAAGTATTTTAGCGATTTCCATAGAAAGTATCTTTCGGTAGAATTCGGGGAAAGCTTCTTAATGTACCTTTGCAAGTTGCGATCCTCTACACGTTTGAGTGCTTTTTTCAGTTTTCTATTGGCAGCTTTATACAGTAGCTGTGAGGTTGGTGAGCGATGGCTCTGCCACTGTCCTCTTAGGCGCCGATTTTCTGCCACAAGTTTTTCTATTTCGGTATTTGTAACTGATGTAGGCGTAAGTGGTACTTGGACTTGATTTACTGTTGCCAGGCCAGCGTCTATATCACCCTCGCAGTTAAGTGCAGCGTTTAATTTCAGGTGACTACTGATGTACTTTTTATATTTAAGCCAGTTGGTGTTATTTGAAGTTAGACGATCTCGATGTTGTGGGGTTGTTCATATAGTTTTATTAATATAGGGGAGTGAACGGATGATAGTTTAGTTAGAGTTTCTACTGTTATGTTATTTCTGTCTATGTTTCTTTTAATTGCGAAATATATTAGGTCTGGTAACTTCTTTACATCAGTGGGCCAGTAAGTAGGTTTACCAGGAGATGTGACCTCTAGTCTGCTGTGCCTGTTTATAATAGTATTGTATAACTGCCGCCCTTTTGGGTTAATAAGGCGTGATCCCCAGTACGTATGCTTTGCGTTGATGTCGCCTCCTGCCAGGAATCTATTACCCAGGCTATCAAAGAAATCTTTAAAGTTATTTTCAGAAATTAAAAATCGCGGTGGGCAATAAATAGCCGATAGAT
>NW_023460913.1:7734-11185 GCF_013731165.1 Rhagoletis pomonella | reverse complement strand
AAGTCTCGGTTTCGTAAGCATATGGTAGTTGCTTGCAGACAGGCTGTCGCTTTTGAGTCTAGAATATTGTGCTTTAGGCGATTTCTAATGAGCACCGCTGTGCCTCCATGAGCTTTACCATCCGAGTAATTTGGGGCATAGAATTTGTCTCCAGGTATGGAGAAATTAGATTTATTTGTTAAATGTGTCTCGGACAGTAGCATAACATCTATGTTATATTCAGCGAGGAATTGACGGAGTTCTAATCTACGCTGGTTTACACCGTTAGCATTCCATAAGCAAATTTTCAACTCACTCATTTTTTTTTTCACTAAAGTTTGCAACAATTGGTTTTGAGCCTTAATGAGGTATTCAATCATATTTTGCATAGTAGACATGAATTGAGTTATACACTGGGTAAGATTCATGTTGGGAACTCGCTGCGCGGTGGCAAAAAGACTCCTGGTGTAGTGGTTGATGGCGTGAGGTGTTGGTATGTATAAGAGCTAGTTGGAGTAGTGGAAGAGCGTACGGCTGTGTTGCGCTGATTCATGCGAGACTTTAAGTTTTTGTATACAGGGCATCCCCTATAATTGACGGTGTGGTTACCTCCGCAATTACTGCATTTCTTTACAGCCATATCACCTTTGATAGCCTTGCCAGAAGCGGAAGCGTGAAGATCGCCACAGGCAATACACACCTTTAACATAGGCTGAGCGATTTTTTCTCTGTTGATAATATTGACAAAATTTTCAACAGCAAATCCTGCCTTCTCTAGAGCATGAGCAATATCACCAATGGGTACACTTAATTCTATACCTTTTATTACTACTTGCAGTCCTTTACTGCTTTTGAGCCGGTACGTATAGAAGTTTTTCTTATCGTCATTAAGGTGTTTGGTTACCAACCGGTAATTTTCTTCAGTTATAATCTGAAGTTTGGTCTCTTTAATGTTTTCCTTGGTAATTGACGTTACGTGGAACGTATTGTCTCCAATTAGCTGAATTAATTTATTCACGAGCTCACTACAGTTTTGCTCTCGTAAAAAAATTGGGGGCGGTTTGGCTTTGGCTTTGGAAACTTCATTCGGCTCTTTGTCACATTCATTGTCCAGAATCGCAAACTTATTTCTCAGTAGAGGGTTAATGTCAGTGGTTTTCGTTTTTGCAATTTTTGACGGATTTGCAATTTTTTTCTGCTGTGGGCTTAATTTTCATTTGACTTGTAAGTACCTATCAATACCCGTTTGAGTCAATGTACAGATTGTTGGATAAAGTAGGTCAACTTGCGCTGAGCTGCGTTGCTTGGCTTGGGCTGGTGCCGAAATTCCCGTTTGTGCAGGTGTGGGTGAACTGCATTGTGAAACCGCTGTCATTGCTGAATACGTGGTTGTACTCGTTGTTGTGAGAGCTGCGCTCACCGTTGTTACTAGTGTTGGGCAGTATCGATACCAAAAGTACTCAGAACTCGATTCTCAAAAGGATCGACAGCAACCGATTTTTAAAAGTATCGATACTGAGTACTCCAAAGAACTCAGTACTCACAAAAGAACTCGAAAGTACTCAGATTCAAAAATACTCTGTTTCAATAATCGATTCAAAGTACTTGGTATTAAGTGTCGAATAGACTTAAAAAATACTGAGTTTTATATACATTTAACGGTATTCAGAAATGATTCTACTCAATTTGCAGTTGCAATAATTTTCAAGTACAATACTTATACCCAGTACAGCTAGCCATTCATTTCACGTAATTTGGAATTCATATATTAATTTGAATAAAATACTGCCAGCTTGTGAGATTTCTACACTAACAGCCGCACTCAGAGTCGTATAATGATTACTTAAGGTGTCCCTCAGTAACGATTTGAAAAAATTCCCTCTCAGAGTCAGTTAATCATTCGTTAACGCCATTTAATGAACATTAAAGTTAAGTAAACAAAAACCTTTACTTAACTTTTTAACGAATGATTTTGAAATTTTTTGTTTGTTTTCAATAAATTTTAATTTCGATAACGTTGCTGTAACAGTGACAATGGCCCAGTGAGCAGAGCACTTACGTGCCATTCGAAAGATCCGAGTTCAATCCTCGGCAACGGAATTTTTATTTTTTTTAATAAACATTTTTTCTTTTAATTTTTTAGTTTTATGGTTTAAAAAATAAATATTTTTTAATTTATTTAATGTTTAGAAACTTTTTTAATTAAGCTTTTTTAATTTTTTGCTTTAATTTTTTGCTTTAATTTTTACAAGTTTTTTGTTTTAATAAAATATTTTTTTTAAATTCGTTCAGTTTTTAGAAAACGTATTGTTAACGATAAATAGAATAACGCCATCTTCCTCGTTAGCAGATCTTTCAATTATTTAGTCATCCGAAATACCGAAAAGAGCTTTCATGATAGTTGCCGGAATATAAAGACTTTGTCTTTCGAAAGACTGTAGGGAGTTGAAAGACAAATGTCAGAATTGTCCTGTTAGTGGTTTTGTTTTTTTTTAGGAAACTGTTTGTAAAAATTATATGAAATAGAAAAATAGTTTCCTCTTTAAAACAATAAATTCTACAAATCAAAAGAAAATTAGATTAAAAAAGAAAGAAACTAAATAAAATTAGTTTTTAAAAATTTAACAAGAAAATAAAATAAATAAAAAAAGGAAAAGGAAAATTTTCCTGCCCTAGGACTCGAACTCGAAAATCTCCAATGGCACGCCAGTGCTCTGCTCACTCAGCCATTGCGACTGTTGAGGCAATGCGTGCAAAATGATACAATAACTTATTTTTATACCCGAGCGCACTTGTGCACAAGGGTATATTAATTTTGTTCACATAACGGTTGTTTGTAACAGCCAAAACGAATCGAGATAGATATAGACAAATGTATACATAAATGATCAGGATAAAAAAAGAAATCGATTAAGCCATGTCTGTCTGTCCGTCCGTCTGTCCGTCTGTCCGTCTGTCCGTCTGTCCGTCTGTCTGTGTACACGATAACTCGAGCAAAAATTGAGATATCTCAACGAAATTTGGTATGTAGGTTTCCCTTAATCCAAGGTAGGTTGCTATTGAAAATGGGCGAAATCGGACTGTAACCACGCCCACTTCCCATATAACGGTAATTTCCAGAAATACGAAAACTGCGATATTTTAGTAACTACTGAAGATAAATCACTCAAAATTGGTATTTACAATAATTTTTTGACAAAAAATAATAATATTATACATTTTTGGAAAATGGGCGTAGCCACGCCCACTTATGGTTACATGTGTATATCTTGGTAACCGCTGTACCAATTTCTACCAAACTTGGCACAGTTGTCGGCCTTCGTACAGCATACAAAATCGCCTAAAATTTTTAAAATCGGACGATAACCACGCCCACATCCCATATAACGGTAAATTAGAGAAATACAAAATCTTCGATAAATCATTAAATATTGAAGCTAATTTATTCAAAATTGATGCTTGCAACAATTCT
>NW_023460913.1:4743-7634 GCF_013731165.1 Rhagoletis pomonella | reverse complement strand
TATTTAATGTTCGGCTCTGCCCGAACTTAGGCTTTCTTACTTGTTATATTTGATTTTAAACTGAACGAAAAAAGTGAGTGATGCCACAAAATAAAAGGCCGCAACTTGGGCCATACTTAAATTTTTAATTTCATAATTTATGACTGAGAGGAAACATTAATTAACTGATTTAACGATCATTAGTTAAGTGCCCGTTAGAGCTAATTTAATGAACGTTTCTGAGTGCGGCTGTAAGTGTTGAAATGTTACCAACGGTTAAAGAACGTACCCAGTACTCTGAAAAATACCCGATCCTTAAAAGTATCGATACCTAAGAACTCGATCCTCAAAATTACTCGATAGTTCCCAACACTAGTTGTTACTGTGCTTATTGCTAAGCTAATGCTTTGTTGTTTCGTTAGAACAACTTGGTCTACCAGCGACATTGGCGACTGTGTATGCCAATACGTAACGCACGAGGTTTGGGGGGAGGGAGAGAACGATTTATGCGATCAGCATTGTTTGTGGGGGAAACAAACGGAAAGTAAGCATTTCATCGATCAGCTGAATGCTTTTGGTCAGCTTCTGTTACGGGAAGGTTTATTTCACTGCACTTGGTGCTTGTTTCACTATTCGGTAAGCGCGGTGGGGCCGGAGCTGCTTTTATTTTATTGTATGTTGGCACATTTAGTTGAATTTCTCGTGGCATTGCGAAAATTCAGAAAAAGTAATATATAATTATAGGCAAATAAGAAGAAAGCTTACTCATGCCTAGTATTGTCTTTTCGCGTTGGTTTTGTATTTTTTTCTTTGCTTTACGTGAATTATTAATAATTTCTCGGCGGAGCGATTAAAAAACTCGTCCGCACAGCTTGACATTCAATGATCGAAATTCGACCGACTCTTTTCATTAAAGTATGATATTCAGTTCTATCAAATTTCAGGACGCCAGCAGAAGCGTTGACAGTCAATGCTCGAAATTCGACCGACTCTTTTCATTATAAGTATGACATTCAGTTCTATCAAATTTCAGGACGCCAGCAGAAGCGTTTCCAGAGATAAGCGATATGAGAATTTCAGTTTGTAGAGTAGGTGCCACGCATAATTTTTCAATGCCTACCAATTTTTGCCATAAGTACGGTATTTGCGATCTATGCATCGGTATCAAGTTTCTGTCCCCCAGTATAATTGATTTTAAAGGTATATTGGTTTTCACATTTTAGTCTGTATGTCAGATGCCCCCTATATATCAGATCTAACATTTCTGCTTAAGATGAAGTTGTAGGGGTGCATGCTTACTGGAATAATGAAAAAAAGACGTATCAAAAATTTAGTGTGTCGTATTTATGTATAAATTGTGTTATAAGTCCAATGTATTGTAAGATGGTATTTAATAATTACCTTAGCGTTATCAACAGCCGCTCTTCAGGCCCAACACATTCCCTAAACTTTGTATTTTGGTTCTTAGTGGACGGCCCCACGAGAGATACCAACAGGAGGATTGTTGGTTTCGACATTCTATACAACGCTAAAAATTTGCTGTCATCTTGTGAAAGCTCCCTCGTGGCGATAAATAAACGATTGCGACTATTGTTCCTAATATATTTATGTACCCATTAACGCCTGTGAATGTTTTTTCGCCGACGTCAAAGTTCGAAAGCTAACAACGTTAATGCATCTACGTATTTGATCTTCACTTGAGGACATATTCACCTTAAAAAACTTCTTTTTGGTTGTTCGTGTTTCCGACAAGGTAGGAGTATGATGTATTGTGGAACGATTTTCCGTCACCCCTTGTCAAATTTGGATGGAGACAAACCGGTTTCGGCATTACAATCTGTTTCAGCTAAGTGCGTCAGAATGCATGACCTAATGACAGTTGAAACAGATAGTAACACGAATACATAAAAATCGGATGGAGACACGAACCACTTAGAACGAAAAATGACACTGAAGATGGCACAACACTAAAACCGGTTTAAAAACCAAATTTGACAAGGGATGACGGAAAATCGTTCCACAACACATCACCTTAAAAAACATATTTGGTGTGTAATTTATTCAGTGAACAGAAAAAAAAAGTAAGTGCGCCTGGGCCACACTGGAGAATTAAAATTTACGTTGCATATCTATTTTGTCTCATAACCAATATACATACATATATTACATTCGTACATCTGCTTCTGCTTGAAGTACTACCTGTTCCTCCCTCTGTTCGTTCTAATTACATTTATGTTATTCTGTTTATTTGTATCTTCAGTTTTATCTTTATATTCTATCGATAAAAAAATCGATAGTAACATCCATCAAAATATCGATAACAAAATCGATGAAATTTCGAAAAAATTTCGATAGCAAAATACATAATAATATTGGTAGAAAAATCGATTAGAATCGGTACCAAAATCAATAAAACTATCGATAGCAAAGTCGATAAAAATATCGATAAGAAATCGATAATAAAAGCGATAACAAAAATCGATAAAAATTCGATAACAAAATCTATAAAAACGTCGATAATAAAACCAATAACAATATCGATAACAAAAATCTATTAGAAAATTTATAGAAATATCGACAGTAATATCGATAACGAAATCGATAAAAATAACGATAACAAAATGGATAAATAATCTATAACAAAATTGATAACCATATCGGTAACAAAATCGATAAAAATATCGATAAAAAATTCGATAAAAGTATCGATAACAAAATCGATAACACAATCAATAACAAAACCAATAACAATATCGATAAAAAGCCGATAACAAAATCAGTAAAAATATCGATTAAAATAGGTAACAAAATCGATAAAAATGTCGATAACGAAATAGATAAAACAGCGATTGGTATATCGATCTTGTTCTTCTTTAGTGGCGCTGTAACAGCCTAAGCGATTTTGGCCGAGT
>NW_023460913.1:0-4733 GCF_013731165.1 Rhagoletis pomonella | reverse complement strand
GCTATGTCAGCACGTGGTCGGCTTCAAACATTGCGTAACGAGTTGCAACCACCGGTTAAAGAAGAGCAGCCAATCTCTATTGCGAAATTAGTTGAACAGCAAGCATCATTTTTGCAACAGTTCACGGCGGCGCACATACAGGCAGCTGCACCCAAAGAAAACGACTTGCCAAAAATTATTATACCGCCGTTTACGGGCCAGTATAAGGCGTGACCGTCGTTTAAAGACCTCTTTGTTAGTGCTGTTCATGAAAAAGCTAACCTCACTAACACGCAGAAGTTCCACCATCTGAAATCGTTTTTAAAGGAAGAGGCCGCGCAAATGTTAATGCATATTCCAGTTACTGATAAGTCTTACGATACGGCATGGGCACTGTTAAACGAACGATACGATCGACCGCGTCATATTGTCGAATCATTTATTGAAACCTTTGTGGCGCTGCCCTCAACCATTAATGAGGATGTAAAAGCTTTACGCAAAATTTCAGATGGTTATACGAGGCTTGGACGCTATCGGAAGGGGTGAGCGCGACTGCTGGCTGATCTACTGGCTGGAGTCCAAGTTAGACACTGAATCAAGACGTAAGTGGATTGAGGAGAGCAAGGAGGTGAGTGTGCCTACAATTACTGATTTTTTTAAGTTTTTGGACTCTCGCTGCGAGGAACTTGAATTGGCACACCCAAAGCCCTCTTCAGATGGCAAGATCTCCTCACCATCCAGCAACAAATCACATAATTCTACCGCACGGGCATTTCTTTCCATCGACGATTGCAGCGCAACTCATAAATGCATCAAATGCGGCTCCACAAATCACACAATTCCAAAATGTTCAACCTTTTCAAGCATGTCTATTCAAGATCGACGTCTTCTAGTCGAAGACAAACCGCTCTGTTTCAATTGCCTAAGGGCAGGGCATACGTCGAGTACATGTGTATCTAAGTTTCGTTGCAGACGTTGCAACCGACGACACCACACTATGTTACACGCCGAGTCTTCTGGGCCGATTCCGGAAATACCGTTAACAGCACCGGCAGCATCACCACATGTTTCAGTGAAACCCTTTGCGTCCATAACAGCAGGTAAACCTTGGTCTACCGCAGCTCATGTTTCACAGCCATTGTCTTCGTTCGTCACTCCTATTGACTCAGACGCACTTCCTGTTTCCGAAAAGTATCGTAAGGCTCTATTACCTACCGCACTAGTCAGCGTTCGCACTGCTCACGGTTACTTCATTCCATGTCGAATGCTAATCGATTCTGCTTCCGAACTTTCCTACATATCGGAGCGTTGTGCCCAAAAGCTTGGCATTCCACGCTCACCATCTCGAATTGTTGTCACCGGCATCGCTTCTTCAAAGGCTGTAGTCGTATTTCCTTATTCATCAAGTCACGTGTGTCTGAAAATACCCTCGCCGTAACTGCTCACGTGTTAAGTAACATAACTACGAGGTTGCCAGCGACAACCATTGACATAAGCTCCCTAACGCAATTGCAAGGCATCCAACTGGCTGACCCCACTTTTCGCACTTACTCAAGAGTGGATATTCTTCTGGGAACTCAGCATGTCCGGGATATCTTCACTTTTAACAAAATGGCCGACGACGTCGGCAACCAATTCGCTATCTCGACAATTTACAACGTTTGCTTAAGATTTCGCTATTATCACTTCGTATTCACGGCGGACATTGTCAAGATGTTTCGCCAAATATGGATCTCTGAATATCATCGCGACTTTCAAATGATTGTATGGAGGGAAAGTCCTGACTTGCCTCTTAAACATTATCGGTTGAACACTGTTACCTATGGAACTGCATGTGCACCATTTCTGACAGTAAGGGTTCTACAGCAGCTGGCTCATGACTCCAAGTAACAGTTTCCCCGCGCGAGTAGCATACTGCTGGAGGACTTTTATGTAGATGACGTGCTGACGGGGTGACCTCGTAGACAGAGTTAGTGGAAAGACGTGATGAGTTGGTTCAGCTGTTTAAAAGCGGAGGTATGGAATTGAGCAAGTGGGTATCAAACTCGATTCAAATCACTTTGGATCAGACCGTTCACCATGAGATGTTCTCAGAAGAAACTACATAGGTACTTGGTTTGTACTGGAGCCCTAAGGAAGATACATTGACGTAGCGAGTCCAACTCTCCACCACAGCTGTGGCTAGTAAGAGACACGTTTTGTCAGCTGCTTCACGATTGTTCGATCCTTTAGGTCTCTTGTCTCCTATTGTTATACGCTTAAAGGTAATGTTTCAAGCTCTCTGGCTCCAAGACCTGGGCTGGGACGATCCACTGCCTACACACTTGGCTAACCTGTGAGCAGCATATCAGGAAGACATTCATCATGTACGCGATCTAACTATTGCCCGTTTCGTTCCTAATAGTGCCACCGAATGGGAGCTTCATGCGTTTTCAGATGCATCACTTAAAGCATATGCAGCCACGGTCTATTGTAGTTTCGTAAACGACACAGGCCAATCCAACGTTTCTCTGATAGCTGCAAAAACTCGCTTGGCACATTGAAAACAGTTTGTTTGCCGCGGCTCGAGCTATGTGGGGCACTATTGCTAACACGTTTGGTTAAGGTCATTCTTGACTCAATGCCACACCGAACTATCAGAGTATATGCTTGGTGTGACTCTACGATAGTTATGTCATGGCTTTCCATTCCTCCAGTAAGGCTGAAGACCTTCATTGCTAACAGAACCAGTGAAATTCTGGATACCCTTCTACGGAACGTGTGGCACCATGTGGTATCAAAGGACAACCCAGCAGATTGTGCCTCACGCGGAATGTCAGCTGCTGCGCTAACAAATTTTGAGTTATGGTGGAAGGGACCAAGTTGGTTAAGCAGCGGGGAGAAACTCAACAATATTTTAAGTAAGAACATTTTTCATATGCCCAAGCCTGTTTCAAGGACGACATCGAGTCCCTGAAGTGCCAAAAAAACATAAATACCCGCTCAAGAATAATTGAATTAGCCCCGTTTTTAGACGATAAAAACGTTCTTCGAGTAGGTGGACGGACCTCCAACTCCGACTTGGATATGGAGGCCAAGCATCCGATCATTCTACCTAAAGGACACAAGATCACTGATATTATACTGACTTATGAGCATCATCGGCATCTCCATCCAGGAGTTTCCGCACTCTTCGTAATAGTACGACAGCATTATTGGATATTAGGGGCAAGGAATTTAATCCGAAGAATCACGCACGCTTGTTTAAAATGCTGTCGCCAACGGAATTCGAATACTCAACAATTTATGGCTGACCTTCATAAAATTCGTGTAGAACGAGCATTTTCATTCCAGCACACCAGATGTGATTACGCGGGACCGATAACCATGAAACTTTATCGAGGCAGAAACGCTCGTCAGTCAAAACGGTACATTTGCATATTTGTTTGTCTCGCCACGACAGCTATCCATATAGAAATGGTAACAGATTTGTATACGGATGGATTCCTATCAGCACTTCGCCGCTTCATGTCACTCAGAAGCAAATGTACACAGCTGTTCAGTGACAATGGACGCAATTTTTTGGGTGCTTCACGTGCTCTCAACGAAATGCACCGGGCGTTACTATCGCAGGTGCACAACGAGATGGAACTACATACCTCCTCACGCACCCCACTGGGGCGGTATATGGGAATCGGCGGTCCGATCTGTTAAACTCCATCTGCGCCGCGTCATTGGCAACACAATTCTTACAACTGAGCAATGTACTACTCACCTGACGCAGATTGAAGCTGTTGTTAACTCACGGCCACTCGGTGTGACACCTTTCCATTTTCTTATAATAATTTTTGTCAAAATTTCAACATTTTTATGCAAAATTTCAAATAAAATTTTAAGTATGCAGTTTTTTAGCCCGTTCAATTTTAGTAACACAATGTGCAAGTTTCAAGTCGCTAAAAACTACCGTTGATTTTTTAGAATTTTTTTGTGGGGGGTGTAGCGCGTTTTCTTCTATATAACGCATAATCAAAATCTATATTTATATAGAAGAAAACGCGCAACACCCTCCATATAACGCAAAATCAAAATCTATTTTCATATGGAAGAAAACGCGCAACACCCTCCACAAGAAAATTCTAAAAAATCTACGGTAAATTTTTGCGACGTGAAACTTGTACTAAAGTTTAATGGGCTACAGAAGT
Source organism: Rhagoletis pomonella (assembly GCF_013731165.1). NCBI lineage: Eukaryota > Metazoa > Arthropoda > Insecta > Diptera > Tephritidae > Rhagoletis > Rhagoletis pomonella. The sequence goes on along the minus strand of NW_023460913.1, from coordinate 573 downwards.
GCATACTCAAAAATTTTCTAGAAATTCTGAATAAAAATTTTGAAATTTTTATAAAAAAAATTTTAGTTTTTATGAGCTTTATATAAAGAATTGGATGTAGACGTAGAATATGCTATATTTTTATAAAAAGTTAATGAATATTAAGCAAACAAAAGGAAAACTGTACCTAGTTCGAAAGGAATTGATGGGCTCTTTGTAAAAATACATATTTTTTTATGCAGGTTGTGTCCCGTAACATCTACATTTCTCATCAGGTTTTCATTTACTGTAAAAAGAAAATGATTGATATTTTAATTTTTCGATTTTGGTCGCTTTTAACACTAATAATTTTCATCGAAATCGGCAAAATAATATATTTTTGTAAGGGGACTGTAGGTCGCTTATGTTGATTGGATAATTTTTTCATGAGATATTGACGAATAGGTTCGAGATGTACCAAAAACACGTTTTTCGAAAAAATTACGAAAACGCTTGTTTGAAAGGAAAATTGGCCTGGAGAATATTTTTTTCTTAAGCGATTACCACAAAATTTGTAGAAGAGTGTTATCGATATATTTGATGCTGGTCTTCAAT
>NW_023460912.1:0-30695 GCF_013731165.1 Rhagoletis pomonella | reverse complement strand
GTTTCGCTGACTTTCGTGAAGGGAATCAAGTAGATTGTGTTTACACAATTTTTCGAAAGCCTTCGACAGAGTTTCACATAGAGTGTTAGCTTCCAAACTATCGGCTTTAGGTTTCCATTCAACTTTTCTTGAATGGATTAAGTGCTATCTGAGCAATAGACTTTGTGTGGTTACCTTAGATAATGTCTCCTCCCGACCTTTTGTTGCATATTCCCCAGGGTATGCATCCTAGGACCTTTGTTATTTACGTTATTTATTAACGACATCGGCTCTTGTTTCGCAACTTCTAAATTTCTGCTATATGCAGACGACCTTAAGATTTACTCAATAATAAAAAACTTGCAAAACGCATTTGTTCTTCAGTCGGAACTCGATAATCTTGTGTCTTGGTGCGCTCGCTATCGTCTTAACTTGAATGTAAATAAATGTTCGTACCCTCTTACTTAGCTACTTTAACTAGTCTTTAAGTAAAATTGTTCAGTAGTCAGTAAGAATATATTTTTCGTTTGACTAATATCATATAAATAAATAAAATTATCAACCTGTAATAAAGGTTTGAAACTTACTAAATAAATTATAAGACATTTAAAGATGGGTTATGTAAGACCTAGACTTGACTTGACTGAAGGTGCTCGTAAACGATGAGAGTAAATACCTTGAGAGTTGCGCCATATTGGTCTGGTAATTTTCATAGGTGTTTACACGTACACGCATTCTCACCAGTGTTGCCGCGCCGCCCCAAGAAAATGTATCACCGACCAAGCCAAATGTGTATCCAAAGGTATCCATTTTTCTTTTGTTACGTATCCATCTCATAATTTGTAAGAAAACCAAACATTTTAAAGAAAAATACATAATTTAACCCATCCTAAGGACTTCGAATACGTGTATATATATTTTTATATTTCATAAATCAAACATTTGTTATTTCAATTTATAAATAATATTTTTTATGCATAAGTATTTTGCAAAGTAAGTACAATAAATAGTAATTAATATGCTACATTTGTACCTGTACACTCTAAAAAGTGTGTGTAAAACTACTACTGAAAAGTATCTATTTTTCAACAGGAATCTGTATAAATATACATACGTATTAGGTGTTCAGGATTTGATTTTGAAGTTGAGATCTTTAAAGTATACACATGAAATGTTTAAAGTTGCAAAAATTTTTAAACTAAAAATACATTTCCTACAAATAATAAACATTAGGGGCTTATATTTACTCTATTTTAAACATTTTATGTGTTATTTTGCTCTCTGCGACAAGTTTGGTATGTTAAAGTAAACAGGCAGTGTTTAATTTTATTACGCGGTGTGCCAATTTGCACACATTAAAAGAGGCAAATAGTTACCTCTCTTAGGTCCGGTTTTTCAGTGCCAGTTTAAACTTAGATTAAGTAAACTGAGTTTAAATTGAACAGCTGGCTGGCATTTGATTGGCTGATCTTATACCATGTTCTGACCGACAACGAAAACACTTGAAAACGAGTTTTGGAATTGTGGGCTGAAGGATGTTCACACCGGCTCTTAGTCTTTTCTTTGACATTTCTTACATCCTCTGATTGCAGTTTTGCTACACAGAAATAAAACCAAAATGCTTTTCCCACATTTTCTTTTCATTAGCAACCTCTTACTTTCATTCTTATTTTAGTTTGGCCAGCTTATTAACAATAAATACGAAATAGCGTATTAAAGATGAGAAAATACGACTTCCACTTCGATAAATAATCGAAAAAACTAGGGAAGGCACCCATTGGAATGAGTGGAACGTGAGTTTTCAAGTAGTTTTCAGCGAAAACTGGTTTTCGTTTGACAGATTTTACATGGACGAAAACACATGTTTTAGGGCGAAAACCAGTTTTAGCAACGAAAACATGTTTTCGATGTCGGTCAGAACATGGTATTAGTTTAAACCAGCCAGATCGGGCGTTTAAACTTAGTGTAAACCACGGCCGTGTACTGAAAAACTGGCACTTAATATGCGCAAATAAAAAAAAATAAAAATTAGAGTGTATTTATAGTATTTTCAGTAAAATTCATAAAAATTTCCTTAAATGAATCAAATTTTGTTTTTTAAAAAGTGTATTTAAACTACATTGAGATCTTCTTTCTTTTTAAATTAACAAATGAAAATATGTGATATGAAAGAGATATATTTACTTTATATATGTATATACTAAGATCTTGCTTAAAGCATCTTTTTTAGCTAACTAAACAAAGCGCCTTACACTGCTTTGGTGGGATCTCTTCACATGTTCATTGCTTCGTTCACAAAAAATAAAATGCTCACGCTTAAGTAGCGATTTTTAAAACTTTTAAAAAACGTCATTAATGAAAATCGAGTTTTTAACGAAAAAAACTTGATAGAAAATATGAAATTTTGGCCTATTTATAAAAGAATCCACATTTATACTGATCGGAAAAAATAAGTATCCCGCAAAAATTCGTCTAAAAATGTATCCAATTGGATCTATTTAGATCCAAACGGCATCCCTGATTCTCACTGGTGTTTTGCTCTCATGAGAGTTTGGTAAAAAAAATCTCACTCGTTCTGATGTCTGTTTACACGAAGAGCACTCACGTGGATTGAGAGAATGACAGAACACTAGATTTCAGTGACAAAGAAAAAGAAAAAGGTGAGAATAAGTGAAAATCGATGGCTGAGTGGAAGATCGACCTATCTCAGCAGCCAGTTCGAAAACGTACTATCTCAGAAAATTTTTCAACGTATATCAGAAAACTTTTCAAAAACGCCCTACTTCAGAATTTTATTGAAAAATGTCCATCTCAGAATTTGGTTAAAGAACGCCTTACCTCAGCTCCCAATTAAAAAACGCCTTATCTCAGCTTATTTCCAATGTATTTTCGTTTAAGATAGGGCGTTTTTGAACCGAATTCTGAGATAGGGTGTTTTTCAATAAAATTCGGAAATAGGGCGTTTTTCAACCAAATTCTGAAGAAGGGCGTTTATGAACTGGCTGGTCGATCTTCCATTCAGCCATGAAAATAGAATAGCTCATTTTGCCGAATTCGTCAAGGATAAAGTACCGATACTGTTGTTTTCTCTACATTACGATAATTATGTAATATTTTGTCACTCAGGTGTTGTGAATAATGCTCAATAGACGCAAAAAAATTACTTTTGGGTTTCCTGGCCCTCTACAAGAGGAAGAAAGTGATAATTTATTTTTCGTCGGTCCATTTAAAAAAAAACATTTTCAAGTATTTCAATATGAGTTAATATTCATGAACAACACAGCGTAAGAATACTTACACCCAATGTAACCAACCCAATCAAGAAAAAATGCAAATCTTCCCAACAATAGCAAAATGATGAATGGTCAATGCACAGCAAGATTTATGTATAGAAGGTGGCGCATTTGGCAGGTCCGTTATTACGCGATGTAGAAAATAAAGGTGGCGCTATTTGCGGACCGCTAACCCTTTCTTCGTCGATTTGGCAGCATCCACCTACTCGCTGATGTCATAAAATATCTTCAACCTACGGATAAAATTAAATTTTCAAAGAACCACATTCACAGTGCGTGTGCAGAAATCACGTGTACATTGTTTTATACTGAAAATTCTGAGTTAACTACGAACTGTATATTTGGGCCTAATTGTACCTATTTGCCGAAAAAATTAAACCTAAATGTAGATAAACGTACCTAAAAAGTAAATATGCATTTTTATGTGTATAAGTTTTTGATAGTGGCTGGTTAACCTCTTCCTTCGGTACCATATATACTTTTGGACTTTATCAAACACTCTTTGCTATTAAAAATATCCTTAAAAGGAATTTCTCCAAGCAGTTCAAGCCAAAATTATATTTTAACCAATATTTATGCCCATTTACAAAGAAAGGATGCTATTGGAAAAGTTTACCACACTAGAAAAGGGGTTGAAATGCTTATCAAAATTAGACAACCCGACAAGTTATTTTGCTACCTTCCAGATGTACCTAAAATTGTGTGCTTGTACTGAATATGTATACGTTCAGTTTTAAAAGGCTAAATAATGGGTACAATTCTACTTGCACTTAAATCATTATTTCGCATCACATGTTCGCATTTCCTCTTATTCTTTGGAATTTATTCTTTGCTCCATCATTCCCTTACTTTTGTTCATTCCCTAACTTATATGATGTCACAGCCGGTTGCTCACGCTTGATTTGCGTAATCTTGTATTCCATCACTCTTGCGTTGTTAGGCATCTTACACTGTGTGCGGCTGGGAATAAAAATTCTCAACGCGTAGCATATGAGGGCTTGGAATATGAGCGAGAGTGTAAGAAAACTCTCAAACACCTTTGTTAGTATCCTTTCAGACACGTAAAGCAATTTTTTCGCATTCTCTTTTGTGTTTTCTCTTTGCTTCCACAAGCGTCAACTTTAATTGAATTCAAGTCCTCGGTTCTTTAAATGGGAAGCAACGAAAAGATCAAACGAGACAAGAAAACTTGAAACGAATTGACGTTACGGAGGTATATTTATTTTACACCAAAATGAATACTAAATTACCATTAAAATAAATGTATTTACGCTTACCAAATTGAGATTGTTTTTATTTAATTTTCTGTCTTTATTTGAAAGTTTGTTTTTCGATTGCCAGATGAATTACATTTCTACAAAAAATTATATTTGTGTGGCATATTTGTAGGTATTTAAATATATTAATATTAAAATATTAAATGGCCGCATGATTCTCTCACGGCTCTCTTTGCACTTAGAAATTTAATTTAGAAATCTAAAATCTATTGTTTTACAAGTTTCTAAGTGAAGTTGTTTTTTTTTTTTGGGTAACTACATACCCGCGCTGCTCATTTGCCCGATATACCATTTTCAAGTCAAGTCTTGCATAACTGAGCTTTTAAGCTAAGCCACGAATTACGAATTATTTTAATATAACTTCGCAAAAACAAGTACTGCTACTTAAAAGTATGCGAAAAACTTCACACTAAAAAATTATTATTTTTACACGTCACAATAACCAACGTTTGAAAGCGATTATTTTTGTTGTTGTTGTAATTTTTTCTTTTGAATTTATTAGACTGACTTAGTAGCTGAATATTTGTCAGCCAGAATCAGTGATGCTAAGTCACTGAAGTAAGAAGTCATCAGTTTGGTTCTCAAAAATCGTCATTTGCATGTAAAAATCGTCAAGATATGTATAAAAAATTAAAATAAACAGAACCTCTCTTAGCTCTTTGGTTTTTTTCTGATTGATATACGTAAAAAATGAAAAGTTTAACGTTTTTACGAATTTTTAAAATTCACTAACTTTTAACAAAAATATTTTTAATTGCAATAAAATCGCATATTCTTCTTCTTTTTTATATCATTAATACCCGGCTGCACCAATCAATTTTAAATTCAGCAGCCTGTTAAAATTTAAAATGACACAATTATGTTCGGAAAAATAAACTTTTAAATTTTAACAGTCCGATAAATTTAAAACTGATTAGTGAAACTTTGGATAAATCGTATAACATTTTTTTCGTCACAACGTTTTCCTCTAGTAAGTATTATGTTTTACAGCTTTCTAGAAAAATCACAAGAATTTGTTTCATTGTTTTTGTTGCTTGAAAAAGGACTTTGCCGTTGGTGTAAATTTTCTTGACGAACTAAATATTCGACCGTTTTTTCTTGAGATCTTCAGACTGATTTAAGAAATTGTTGTAGTAGAAAGTTTCTTTTTTATTTCTTGAGTGTGATTTTATATGAATTTTTCGATTTTCTTGAGAACCATTAATCAGGTACAATTTTTAATGCTACCCTTCATTTTTGAAACTTTTAAGAATATTCGGAGTTTGGATAAAACTCAAAAGAAGAACAACCATTTCCTTTTAATGAGTTCCGTGTGAACAAAATTCCGTCAAGAGTTGAGTTTTCTTGCAAAGCAGCACCTTTTGGCTCGACAACTGAGGTAAAGAGAACATCAAATATTTGCAGACTGCTACTTTACCATGTGCATTAAAAACTGTTCATACTTACCAGTTTTGCTAAATAACTTATTCATAATTTCCATCGCTCAATAAAATATGTGTCAGTACACAATGCAAAAGCTACGACTTTGACCCCAAAAACTACACTAATAGTGATGAAACAAAGAAGAAAACGAATTATCGACAACTACTATTAGTGCTGCCACATGATATAATTTGGGTACGACAATTATGTATTAGGAGAAATGGTAAACAAGTGTTTACAGTGCAATTTTCAGTTGTCTGTGTAACTATCTGCAAAGTTGAGAACCAACCAAATTTGCATATAAAGAAAAATAATTATTGGGGAAAAAAACGTCAAATCGTCATGGCCGTAAAAAATCTTTAAAATGGCGATCAAATCGTCAACCTGGCAACACTGGCCAGAACACCGAAATCATAGCTATCTGGAATAATTTAATTTTGGAATTTTGGCATGCACAGTGTGGGGCGTCGACGTGGCTCATGTCTGTGCCTGATCGGTGCTCTATCGCGTAGTCAAAATCCTCGAGGAGCATCGCCCAACGGGACACTCTTCGGAGGATGTCTCGCCGAGCAGGTTTACTCTCCCCTTCTTTAAGGCCTCGAACGCTAACACTTCGATATAGTACGAGGGGTATTTTTCATCCACAGGCTTCGTCTTACGGCTCATATATTGGACTGGATCGTGCACGTCCTTCTGAAGCAGAACCGTGCCACTCCTTTCCCCTCCTACTCCTCATTTCTAAGAAGATCGGAGAGCGGCTTGGCCATTGCTGCGTAACCATCCACAAACTTCACGAAATGCGACGTCAGCACCAGGAATCGTCGTAATACTTTACGGTAGTGGTCTGAAACTATCGATGGCACTATCGACACCATCGATGGCTTTGGACTATCGCACCACCATCGATAGTTTTAAATACTATCGATAGTGTTTGAAAGTCTTTGTTTTTCTTAAAATATTGTTTAACGCTTATTGTAACTGCATGCGCATTTGACACAACCTCGCAGCACCTTTTAATAAAAGATAGTTCGGCAGCGTAGATTTACCAGCATTTTCTTGTTTCAGCGTGTGCTTTGATATGCGAATGTTATGGACAAATTCGTGAAAAGAACTGAAGAAGGTAAATATCTGATATTGAATGAAGTAAAATAACTGCTGTTGAATGATAAAATATCTGATATTGAATGAAATAAATATGTAGCTCTAAAATAAATCGAAATATTTAATTAGCAGCGAATCCTTCTGATTCGTATGAAGTTTTGTTTTTCTTTAAACACGTACAATATTTTATTAAAAGTTTTACAAAATTCCTGAGAAAATGGCTATGACAAGTTTTTTTCCTCTCCTGTAAAATTAAAAAAAAAAATGGACTTAGGAACTATTGACTCTAAGCTAGCGATATACTGATTTGGTAAAAAATTTTTTTTACACATTTGCCAAGCGCAACACAAAGCCAAATTTTAAGTTTAGAAGCCTATCGAAAACTATCGAGAGTTATCGGTGGTTTCTAAAGAACCATCGCACTATGTTCTTTATGGCAGAAATACACTCGGAGGTTTGCCATTGGCTGCCGAGGGGTGACCGCTGTTAAGAAATTACCTTTTATATTAATGCTTATAACTACTCCACAGCGGCCGCCTAAAAACTTTTAGCGAGGAACAGACAATTGTTTCATTTGATCCGTAAACCTTTTGCTGATGCTACCGATAACACACGCTCTAGCTTCCGTATAATAAGGTCATCCATGTAGACCACGACGGTTCCATTACGTATAAGCTCTCGTAGGACGGTAGACATATATATCTAGTAAATAGGGCAGGTGAGTGTAACGAGAATATTCTAACCGTATATGTATAGACGCTCAGCAAGTTTTGGTGGTTTAACCTTTTTTTTGCTGCTTATAGCGTTTTAAAATAATTTTTCACTATTTCAGTGGGGAGTCTTTGGTACTTTTCTTGCGTTGACGTTGTGAATTCTAGCTTCTTCTATATATTATTTGTTTGTTGACAAAAAAACACGTTTCGGTAACATGTAACGAGAATATTCTAAACATATATGTATAGACGCTCAGTGCAAGTTGAAGACTGACTTTATTGAGTAACAAACATGTTTAGCGATGGTGAGAGTTAGTGCATATGTGGAACTCATATATAAGTACTAGGCCGGGTCGATTTGTGGAGAGGCAAAAAAATCGCCCATTGCTCTGTGAAACTCATATTCTAGGGATCAAAATAAGAAACTTTGCCGAAGGAACCATACCTCTAATACGAATTCTGATGTCCCCCAATTGGGGTCGAACTTTTGGGTAGGGGCAAATTTTTAAAAATCCCACTTTGACCCATTTAGAGTGCTCCAATCGAGTCCAAATGTATGACCGACCCCCACTAACTGTAGAGGCCCGACCCACCGATGCCAGTGGCACACCCCCTGGAACCCCCCTGGGGGTTCACCATACAAACATTTCTAAAAAAGCGCCGGTTTTGCACTTTACATGAAAAAATCAGCGAAATGCCTATGTTTTTCCTTTTTGGAGTTTATTTTTCTCTTTAGAAATTTATTTAGTCAGAACATATGTAAATGAGAAAATGAATTTAACTTAGTAATAGAAAAGAAATTAAAAAAAATTATTAGAAATTAGCGTTTTTACAACCCTTTTAAAACCAAGGCATCACTGTGATGCATTTGCATGTCGTAAACATAGTTGTGTGGGTTTTTTATTCAACCGTTTTAAAAAATGAAGGTATCACTGTGACACAATTGCAAATCGGAAAATTGCTTGTGTGCGTTTTTTAAGACACAGCTGCATGTCGTAAACTTACTTGTGTAGTTTTTTTATAGCACCTACTGAAGAAATGAAGGTTGTTTTTACAACCCTTTTTGTGGGTATTTTAAGGCACCTTCTTAAGAAATGCGCGTTTTTTGCAACCATTTTAACAATTAAGGTATCACTGGAATGCAACGCAACCCTTTAAACAATGAAGGTATCACTGTGACACAATTGCAGATCGTAAAATTGCTTGTGTTGTTTTTTTTTAAGCCACCACAAGACACAGCAGATAGAATTGAAATTACCATTTCATTCTTATTACCTCGTCTCGTAGACCATATATAACGCAACAGTTTTTGTGAATGCATTAAGTCGTTGTGAAGAACTCAAAGTGTGAAGTGCTAATTTCAGATAAAAAAATATTTAAAAAAAATAATAAGTGAAGTGACCATTCCAAATCAAAAAGTTTACAATGAATCCACCATCCTCTACACCGCAAGATGAAGCAACTACATCAAAAACTATCAAAAACCCAAGCATGATGTTACTGTTTTTGGTGTGTCTACTGATTTAACTGATCTTAATTTACCAACCCATCTGGATATCTTGAGATATTATTTTTACTTAAGCGAACGTGCTAAAACAGAACAAAAAAAATCATTCACTATTCAAGTACAAGATAAGTTGATTGGAATTTGGGAAAAACTTGGTATGGAAATAATGCTGAAAAAAAGTGTATTTAATAAATTGAATAAATTGCTTGACAAGTATCAAGAGCAAATCAAGAGAAGAAACAACACCCAACAATTTACAGAGTATGTAAAATCTCTGGAAACAATTTTTTACATTGGAACATGTAAATGCGATTTGAACGCAGCTCCATGTGCATGCGGCTGGGTTCCCGAACGCCTCAAAGAGTTCATGCACGATCAACATAATCAGAGAAGACTAACAATGGATGCATTTGTGATGGAAACTGAAGAGCAAGGAGCAACGTCTATGTCATCAATGCCAACATACCAAGATCCCGATGATTCAACATACGCACCGCCACCGGTTCAAGAAGATATGGATAGAAGCACAAGTTCACAATACACAGAGAGATACGATTGCTTTAACTTTGCCTTGGTATGTGACAGATTTGGTGTGCCTGACAGAGTAGCATCAGCATTGGGAACCGCTCTTTTGCAAGATTTTAAAATTAAAGATAAGCATGGGAAACCTCTCATCATGGATAAATCGAAAGTTCGCAGAGAAAAAGAGAAATGCAGACAAGAAGTGCTTCGCAAACGGTTAGATGATACCAATTTGTTAGCGTTTTCATTCGATGTCAGAAAAGATGATACTTTAACGATAGATAAAATTGATGAGAAGTATCATACTAGGATGGTAAAAGAACCTCATCTTGTTATTTTGAGAGAACCCAATTCTGAATTGATTGGTTACGTAAGACTGGAACATGAAACCGCTGAATACAAAACAACCAAATTAAATGGTTTTTTCAACGATAAAAATATATCACTGGATGCATTAATTGGAATATGCACTGACGGTGAGCCAACAAACACTGGCCCACACGGTGGAATTATACGACGATTCGAATTGCTGTTAAAAAGACCATTGCATTGGTTCGTTTGCCTTCTACACTTCAACGAACTTCCGTTTCGGCATTTGTTTGAAGCTTTGGATAAATCAACCAGCACTGGACCAAGATCGGCAACCGGAAAACTGAGCCGTCAAATCGAAACTTGTGAAACTCTTCCGGTAAGTTATTGCTATCACTCATTTATTATAATTGTCAACCATTTTTAATTATTTTATTATTATATATTTTCAGGATATTGCACAAGTTATACGGAAATGATCAATTTGAATGATATAAATATCGTATTTGAAGCACCATTCACGCGAAGCATTCCGTACGATATATTGAAAGAATATTTAAATCAAGATGATCCACCGTTTTAATGATCCAAAAATTCTATCACACATACAAGGAACGGAACGACATGTTCAATTGCTAGCTAGCGTTTCCAAACGGGTTATACCGGAAAATGTAGAGGCTGTTATGGCGACGACATTAGAGAGCCGTGCGAAATTGCCCAGACTTGAAAGTAAAAAAGACTTCAAACAATAATTTTTTTTAGTTTCTTTTCTATAACTCACTTAAATTAATTTTTTCATTTACATATGTTCTGACTAAATAAATTTCTTAAGAGAAAAAATAGATATTATTATAAATAAATAATAAATATTATTATAAATAAATAAATAAAAATAAAGAAAAAACATAGCCATTTAGCTGATTTTTTCATGTAAAGGCCAAAAATGGTGATTTTTTGAAATGATTGTATGGGGAACCACCCAGGGGAGATCCAGGGGGTGTGCCACTGGCATGGGTGGATCGGCCGTCCAAAGTTAGTGGGGGTCGGTCATACATTTGGACTCGATTGGAGCACTCTAAATGCCCCTACCCAAAATTCGACCCAAATGGGGGGACATCAGAATTCGTTTTAGAGGTATGGTTCCTTCGGCAATGTTTCTTATTTTGATCCCTAGAATACGATTTTCACAGAGCAATGAGCGATTTTTAAATCGCCCCGCCCTAATAAGTACATACATATATATAGCATACCTATATAATTTATATACATACTTACCCTTGACAGGTATTGATAGGTATGTTCTCGTGACGGTGAGTTAGATATACCAAAAGGCACGTAGAGGAACTCATACTGGCCGTTCGGGGTGCCGAACGAAGTGTATTTCTGAAAGCTAGCCGCGACCGGAACATGAAAAAAGCATTAGTTAGATCTAATGTGGTGAATTCTCCTGCTGCCTGCAGTCGCTCGATAATGTCGTCAATTAGTGGCATTGATATTGATCCTTAACAATCTACTGATTCAAGCGTCAGTGATCGCAGCATAACCTCTTCTCGCCATTTCTCTTCGCCACTAAAACGGTGGGTGATGCATACTCGGATCAACTGGGTTGGATGATTCCCTCCTCGAGCCATTGAGCTACTTGCTTTTCTACCACGCATTTATCGGCATATGATAACCTCCTAGGCTGCTGGTACACTGGAACATCGTCGGTAACTAAGATTTCCATTTCTACTGGCGATTCGGTATTCTTCTGAGGCTTATATGCGATGAGCAAGCTTCGTATCTTTTTAGAAACCGCTTGTTTCAGATGGGATAGATCCAGTTCACCCTCCGCAATATTCGAAATTAAACACAGTCTCTTGAATTCATCCGTAACATCGCTACCGCGCTGGCTTGATGGCCCCTTGACGCCCTTTGCTGGATTACGGGCCCTGGTGGCCTCCACTCCGCGTTTTATCAAGCTTTCTGCTTTCCGCTCTTGTGCACATCTTGGTGAATTACGGATCTTACTTGTGCTTAACTTTTCTTTTAGACTGTGCCTCGTTGTTTGTCACTATCAAATAGATCTGTTGCAATATGTCGACACTCAACATTTCATTACGAAGTCCTTAAAAATCAACCTATCCTTTTTCCTATCGATACAAAATTCGTTTTGTACTAATGTTTCTGCCTTTAGGTTCCATGAACCGCTTTTGCATTGTGCAGCCCGATGACCGGGCTGGCCGCAATTAAAATATTTTGAACGCTTTGGCCATTTCTAGCGAAATCTACCGGATTACCACACAAAAAACATTTTTTCGCCCGCTCGTTCTGGCGCTGTGATGTGTCTAGGTTGTGACGTGATGGTCGGTGGGGTGTAATAACACCATACGCAATAAGGTAATTTTGTGTTATTTCCATTTTGTTTTGGAAATAAAACCACACCAAACGTTATCTCCAATCCAGAAGTGAAATAAAGTCACATTCAAAATTGTAGAATTAAGTAATAAAGTCATAAATGAAATTACAACCGCTTGAACTAAAAATGTATGTATGGCCACACTTGTTTGTGGATCACACATTTTTTCTATTAATTGACCGTGGACGTGTTTCTTTATTATTCAGCCCAGATTTAAAAGAGAAAAGTCCTGTATTTTATCAGGAACAATGGTTATAAAGAAACATAACAGAATATAATTATTGGGTCCCGGCTTATTAATAATTAATTTAATTTTATTGCAAACAATTTGCAAAAACTTACTTGGTTTCTCTAGCGCCATTATTTTCATGGAATATTCTATGAATTTCGTACTAGAGACGAGCTGAAAAGAATGCGTTCAGATTATCCGGCCCTATATTATCTGGGGGTTCTAATGAATAAGTGAACAGAATGTTCGAAATGTGAATAAAGAAAAGTCTCGTTATGTGTTAACATTATTTATGTAATTTTCTACAGATTACGGACACTTGGGAAAGTCATTGATAATCATCAAATTATTTTGCCAAAAGGGCTATCATATAGACGCATTTTAAAACCCCAGTATTACGAATCCGTCTAGGTTGTGTTGAACGTGGGAGTTGCGGCTTATCCGCATGGTTTTTCTCGTATATCCTAATCTGCTCCTTCAATTGGATCACCGTTTTGGCTTTACCTCGTTCGCTCTCGAGTCGGGGATACCTTCTACGAAGTACTCGATTAAACTGGAATCATCCATGTTTATCAACTTTCCGATTTCCATTAAGCTGTAGACGTACTCTAAGTAGTCTTTACTCTGGCCTTTCCGATGATTTTTCAACAATGGACGAACTTCGATCGATGAAGGATCTGTACCGAATTCCCGTTGAAAATGCTGCTACTGTAAGCCTGCTTTTTTCACGCCAACTTAAGCGCATCGTAATTTATACGCGATTTCTAGAGTGGATTTGTATCTCACTCTGACAACAATTTTGTGGGACCGAGTGCGTTAAATAAGTGGAAAAACACTTTTTAACTTAAAATTTAGCTTATTGTAAATAATTCGGTGGTTTACGTAGCTCCGTTTAATGATGGTCGTCAGCTCGGTTTGGTGGTCGATGAATAAGGGTTCGGTCCGTTTATTATCGTTTTTTAGTTTCAGTGTTGCAATAAATAGTGTCGTTTTGGGTTGCTGTCGTGTCACTGTCCCACATATATATCCTTAAGCTATGTATGCAATTTAGACATATTGTTCAGATTTAAGGGGTATGTAGCTCAAAATCCGTAAAACTTGAAAAAGCACGAATTCACAAACCTTCTGTCGACCTTTGAAACGAGGCTGTTTCGATTATAACTAGGTTTTTAAAGCCGCATGGTTTAGACAAAGATATCAAAGACACTGTGTAATATGGAGCAAAACAAAACGTGTCCTTACATTAATGGTGACTTTTGGGCACATTCGGAGCATGGTCTCAAAAACCTTCTAAGAAGTATTTCCAGCACAGCTTAAAATGCATATATTCCACTTTCGAAATAGTCCTTTATTTTAACACTCAATGGTATAGATGTTTTTGAACATCGAATAAAATGCGAACTTGTAGTGAAATGTGAAAGCTACCATTTGAAGTGCATGGTCGGATTACGCCCCATTCTTAATATTCTGTAGCTTGTTTGAATATGCATTTGAAATAACATAAAAAAGACTTTCTTCTTTTACAAAAAAAAAAGTTGCGGAAGACCCCTTGTTATCGAAGGGAAATTCTGCCGAAATCCGCAATTTGGTAACTTTAGTCACAAAACTGCCTCGCCTATTTCAATGGGTTTGTCGCCTTAAAGAATAATCCCACTCTTAATCACAAATTACGCTCTGCAAATCTCTCATCATGCCCGTCCTTTTATGAGAACAAAGATGAGAAGGCTTTGGGATTTTTCGAGTATGCTTGCCAGAGGTACTGATTTGGGAAGGACAATACTGAATTTTCACTCGCTGTGCTGAAAATTTTCAATTCCTTATTTTTCCGAAATTTGTGCTGATTTGTACTGATGTTTCAATCTTTATTCCACTTCGTTCACATCAGTGGCGGATATTGAATTTTGGTTGGGCGATGTGCGTCAACTTGCCAATTAAGGTTAAATTAAAAAGACGTCTAACAAGTTTCACCGATGCTATATGTAAAGCCACAACCAATCATTTTTTAACGGTATGAAATTTCATAATATGACTTTTATTTACGACGAACAACAATACGAAAGTATACAATACCTTGTGAACTCCCTATATGTATGTAAGTATGTATATGTACATGTAATCTTTGAAAAAATAACAACCCAATAAGCTTTGGGCTTGGTTAATAATTGGAAAATTTTGCAAAATAAATCCTTTTTCAAGTCTCACCTTCGATTGTGAATGTTGTAACGAAACGTTTTATTCGCCCCGCCGCTTCTTCTACAATGCTGGGGTATACTCGCCGTGTCCAGAGTTCGTTACAATAAATTTGTAGTTCGGGGCTCTGGTAAATCGCACTTTATTAATATAATTTTCTTAATTTTTATAAAGAACATATAACAAATAACAAAATTTGCTGGCGTCACTTGCAGTGGTTGGGTAACGGCTTCCTGTCCCGTTATGGGCCCGTTAGGCGGTAGTGGCGTGGCTTCAATTCTGGTGAGCAGCGCTCTGTTGATGCCGTTGAATGGCGCGCTGCTAGCCTCGGTAAGCCTGTCGTGCGCTGCTGACGGCGACGGATAGCGCTCTTGCTGGCGCGCTTAACGTGGCGCTGCTGACGACGACGGGTAGCGCTCTTACGGGTGCGCTTGGTGTTGCGCTGTCGGCGGCGACGATGAGAGGCGCTCGGTTAACGCCGATGAGTAATGCCCTTGTGAGTGGGGCTCTGCTGGCGACTGTAAGTAGCGCTCTTGTTGGCCCGCTTGGCGTTGCGCTGTTGACGGCGCCGGATAGCGCTCTTGCTGGCGCACTTGACGTGGCGCTGCTGACGACGACGGGTAGCGCTCTTGCGGGTGCGCTTGGTGTTGCGCTGTTGGCGGCGCCGGATAGCGCTCTTGCTGGCGCGCTTGACGTGGCGCTGCTGACGACGACGGGTAGCGCTCTTGCGGATGCGCTTGGTGTTGCGCTGTTGGCGGCGCCGGATAGCGCTCTTGCTGGCGCGCTTGACGTTGCGCTGCTGACGACGACGGGCGGAGATCGCTCGTACGCGGCTTCGCGGTAGACAGTGGCGAGCGGCGATCGAAACCGTTTTTTAATGATTACTACTCTGAGTGGTGATGTCTTGCGGTGTGTGTACCACTCGCAAGCAATCGCCCCATTCAGCGGTAGTTCTCACTATCAAATATGGTTTTTCTACCTTTGAGGGGTGATGTCTTGTGGTGTGTGTACCACTCACAAGCTATCGCTCCCTTCAATTTTAGTCGTTCGCTCGCGACCACAGCTCCGTGCTGACTCCCTGTTTTCTGGCTGTGCTCTATATTTTATGGGCTGCGTGCTTGATGTTGCGTGGTCGTGCAGCCACATGTTGCTGTGTGATGTTTCGTTGTCATGGTCACAAAGATGCTGTCGGGTGTTGCTACGAGTTGTGTTGCTATGAGTTGTGTTGCTTGACTGGCTGTTGTGCGGTGTCGTATTGCTTAATAATAATAATAGATTGGCGCTTACACATATGTTAGTGCTTGGCCAAGCTTCTCCTCCGATTTGTGGCGTGCGCCTTGATGTTGTCATACAAAGCGGAGGGACCTACAGTTTTACGCCGACTCCGAACGGCGATTGTATTTTTATGAGAAGCTGTTTTTCATGGCAGAAATACACTTGGAGGTTTGCCATTGCCTGCCGAGGGACAACCGCTGTTAAGAAAAAACCTTTTTTTCTATATTTTTTCTATCGTATTGCTTGTGTGGGCTAAATTTCTTGTTGAACATTTAGTCCTCACAATGTGCAATAGGTTAGTTTTCGACTCGAGAATGTCCTAGTTATTCTCCAGCAAAACGGAACCTTCGTTATACAATGTATTTGAACTCGGCTAAAATCGCGTATGGTACAGGACGTTTTAGTAGAGCTGGAAAACTATCGATAGTGTTCCCACTCGATAGCTTCGATAGTTTAAGTTCTGCACCATCGCTGGTATCGTTACGTTTTCAATGGGTTATTAAGTTTAGAGTTGCACTTTTATATTAACTTTTTTCGCTTTAGTTCAATACTTGCATAAATATGTATCTAACCGAAGAAGCCTTTGCACCAATAAATTTAAAATTAGAATGATAGAGTAATGGAAATAGAGAAGAAATGTGTCGATAGTGGCAATAAAAGGCAAACCATCGCTATTATCGATAGTGCCATCGATAGTTTTCCAGCTCTACGTTTTAGGGCGAAGCAATAAAACATGCGTAACAGCACCAATAAATCTAAAATTAGAATGATAGAGTAATGGATATAGAGAAGAAATGCGTCGATAGTGGCAATAAAATGATCTATTATTTTTATTAGCCAAATAATAGACATAAGAACGATTATGAGAAATTTAAACATAACAAAACTGTCAAAGCTAAACTTCAAAATGGGGGGAATTGCCAGATGAATGTACGTAACCAATAGTCATTCAAGACACGCACCATCATATCGGTATAGACACGAATTGACATGGCCACTATGAAAACGCCCACACTGACATACGATAAAAGAATCGGTGGTCACATACCACGAGGCTAGAAAAATATTTTTCCTTTTTGGAATTGGACACGGACCGAACAACGCGCATCAGCCCTCGCAAGAACGGAAGTAATCCTAACTAAGCAATTTATTAAAGCTGACGACATTGGTTTGGTTAAAGTCAATCCTCAGAGTGCGTATACCTGGGGAATATAGTTATCGGCATTGTTCCACCACATTCCTTCTGGCAAATCCCCAACCGAGTTGTTACCTGTGGATATAAATTCTGGTCTATTCATTTGGCAGCAGTTAGATCACCATACACCGGTAATCCCAAAATCATCAAACGTAAGTCAACCTCATTATTATCACCATCCCATTGGAAACGAGCTACCCAACAACAGTTTATAGAGATTCCTGTTTGAACCGACAAGAAAAGGTCAAGCAAATCATTGGCGCCCAACTAAACGTGTGAAAAAGAATAAGTTTTTGTTGAAAATAACCACACTTAAGCCCGGCATAAAATAACCGCGTGCTCAGCTGAGGGAATACAGCAATTTCATCATAGAGTCAATTTAATACATAATAAAATTAGATTTAAGGAAATATTAAAATCTTTTAGTCGTTTTTCTCAATTTGTTGGTCACAAAATTGTACGTCGGTGAACCATACATATTCGAGTTTAATAGATTTTGGATAAATTTTTTCTTTTAGAAATTCCGCTATTTCAAATCATCATTGAGATTAAATCAAATAATTATCTTTTGAATTCACAATCATTGTAAATCAGTATCGTCCTCAGCCTTCACACGGCATGATTTAATTGATTTTTATTGGAGCTCGTTTTCAATCAAAATTTTTGTGGATATTTTGATTATTTATTTCCGCGGGGATGAATGGTGATCGATCTGCGATGCCAACACCATTGATCAGCAGTCATAACCATTCTCGTTCAGTTCAGTTCGCCAATTCTGAAAAGCAAGTTAATTGAATTTTTTTAAATCAAGTAACACCACACATCGACGGTCAAGATTTTTGAACCGATAATTTTTCATTTCGTCTTTCGGGATAAGTTCAAGCAACGTAACCGATAGCACGGTCAATATTAATTGAACCAAACTATTAATTTTCCTTTATTTTTTGTAATTTCTTTGGGTGTTCATTCCCAATAAAATTTGAAACTCGTATCAAATTAATCTCGTTTACCATTCTCAAACTGGTTGAATATTCTCAGTCTTATTTGGTCTTCCGGTAAATTCGGGGGTGGATAGTCTTGATCTTTGTTGCGTACCTTGTTGGGGACAGAAGGGACCGAAGGAGATACAGGAAATACTCCCAAGTATTCAAGGCCTTCGCTGCATCCCGGGAGCAAACAACTTGGTCCATAAAAAGATTCGAGCTAGTGCGTTAAACGCCATTCTCAGCCCACGTTCGGTATAATACTAAACAAAATTTTGGACCGAAAATCACATGAGATATACAACCAATAGAGCGTGAATTGTTTGTTAAACTAATTAGATTTAAAGCAATTTGGATATTCAAAACTAACATAGATTGGGTTTCGCTGATTAGGCTTAGACACAATCATAGAATAATAATAATAATAAACTGATGTAAATGCGGTATTGATTTTAAATCGAGTACCGCCATCTTATAACCCAGACCATAATAGTACGGACTTTACGTCTACCGTTGGTCGAAGTTTTTTAATAATCTAAATTTACCACTTGGTATTTGAGTCTTTGAACATGGAATTGTTTCCCATTCTCGATGCAACTTATTTGACAGCCGAACAGCGACAGATCGAAGAGGAGATATATAACCTATATCCAGCGCCGGTTCAATGGACCGACACCGAAATAGCCACTCTCAATGGTAAAATATCTGCTTACGTTGGCTAACCATGCTTGATAAAATCCCATGCCCTACACCCAATGAATGAGTTGGAAATATGTGAGAGAGCATATCGGGAAGTGGAGGCGAATGAGGTGTTAACACCTTAGAGTCGTCTCCATCAAATGATACATTATTGTTATCGCACCGCTCGGTTAAAGTTAAAACCCGAGTCGGCTACACGCCAGGCAGATCTGATCGGAAAATTCCAGTCGAAGATTCGTGAGCTTCGGATGTCTTCACCGAATACGGGAATCCCGATGGGCGATTCCCGATTAAGTTTGAACTCGACCTTCCATGGTTTTGAGAATGAACGGGAACGATGAGTTCAACTCAAACTACTGTTCCATCACAATATTTACCCTTAACTATACCAGATTCGATTTCAAACCCGAATATACCGACTTCGGTTCAGGAAACTGAACCACGGTATACCCTGACCACTAGTACGGTTAATTCAAATGCTCTACCAGCCGTTCTCAATTCAGTGTCAGGCGGGACTGAACCAACACTCTCATTACACCAACTGTCCGAAATAGTATCTGAGTTGAGAACCCAAACACAGATGCAACAGCAAATGATCCGTGACCGGATTCATTTACAGACACCAATACTTGACGTTCGTGACATGAACCAAACCATGCCAACGACCCGGACTCATACCTGGATACCACTCTCGGTGGATACTCCTTATGGTTCTTTGGGTGGTCCTTCAACCTTACAAACTCAAACGATCAATACCTACCGTGGTCTTCGAACATCACATATCCAATAACCAATTAATCAACCATCTCATTTATATCAGAATTATTCGCTATCCGGTCCACCACAATCACGACCAAATCATCCCACTGTATTCAACAAATCTGCCCAAGCGGATGCAATGGATAGGAAATTCAGAGGCTCATGGATGGGACATGCTAAATTCGATGGCGTTCATGTGAACGAACAATTTCTATCGGTTGAAGATTATTTGGCTATTATTGGCTCATACCGATATAAGATTGGAGTACCCGACCATGAACTGGTTACGCGTTTGGTGCCCACACTCACGGGGGCCGCTCGACAATAGTACTTAACCGAACTGAGGAACTTCGGAGATTATCAATATTTTTGCACGAAACTTCGAGATCGTTTCTTCAACAAACATACTCGGGCCCAAGTAATAATGTCATATGCACAGATTAAATTCTATCCACGCTCGCAAACACTGCTGAAACATATCGATGACCTGACATTCCAATTGCAGGGTAATTCTTGTGGTCTGGATGAACGGGACCACCTCGATATCATCATTGGTACCTTATCCGATCATCTGCGTGAACTCGTGCACACTCGACAAGTCCACACGTTGGAGCAATTGCGTGAGTTAGCTCAGCGAATTGCATCACATTCGTTCATTGTTGCCACACCCCGTCCGGAAAGAACCCCGAAGACAGCGATTAGTGCCACGGGAAGTTTCGGCAATACATGATCCACCGGGTGATTCTTCGTATTCGGAATATACCGATTCGTTTCCTGGGTCCGACTCCGATGACAGCGAATGTGCATACCTGAACAAGCAAAAGAAACCAATTAAAGCATCTCAGAAACATAGGTATTCGAAACCAGTCGAGGATTATAGAAATGACAAAAATCCAAAGGAGAATGAAAGTAGGAACTATCGTTGACCTATTTCTCGCTGTTGAGGGCGACGAAAATGTGCGATGTGCAAAATGTCTTGTGTGGGGCCATCACTTCAAAAAGTGTCGAACGCAATGGAGTAGGGTGATCTGCTACAAATGCACTCGACCGGGGGTTACGTCTGATCAATGCCCGTGTTCAAAAAACGCGTAAGGGAGTGGATTGGGAATAGTGGTCCCTCGTACTCAGAATCCACAACTTTATCTAAATCCACTGTCTCTAATGCAATCCTCACTCTACCGAAGCCCCTCTACAAATCGACAAATCTTCAGTCCCGAATTCCAATAATAATTCTACTCTGATTCTTAGTTAATCTAATCAAACTCAAAGGGATGGCAAAGAACCATCAACTAAATGTTCTGAACGAACACTACCAATTACCAAACCTACTTCAGCTCCAGCCCCTTCGCACCAGCTTGACGCAGTCAATCAAGTTAACCAACCACGACTCCGCGATGTTTTATTTATCTTAGAGAAATGTTTGACATATAACTTTCCGAACGATTGTCGCGATTATCTCACGGTTATGGTTAACGATCATTCTCATACGGTTTTACTCGATGGTGGAGCCGAAGTCACAGTCATTTCAGAAACATTTTATGGGAAGTACAGATGGGGGCAGTTGCAACCTACCTAAACCTCCATTGGTCTTGCCGATAATTCGATTTCTTTTAAGGCCATTGGTAAAGTGGATGTATTATATACGGTCAGTAGTCTTACCCGACTGGTGCCAACTCTTGTCGTACCTATCTCACTGAAACACCCAATTATGGGACGGACATTCCTTGAGGCCTTCTTTTTCGAACTGGTGCAGAACCAATAAAAAGTTCAACGATTTTTAAAACATTCAGCCAAATGTGATACTGAAGAAATTGCATCCGCTAAAGTCGAAATGGTTACGGCGGAAAAATTTATTAATTTTTGTAACCATCCACCAGGGAGAGGGAAAGAACAAACTCAGGTATCTTCTATGAGTAATGATCTGGACCCAATTGACGCTTCCACACTCGGTTTAGAGGGTGAACTAGATACCCCAATTTGGTTCCACATGCATTCGCATATGTGGATGATTTCATAATTTGCACCTCGACGTTTGAAGAACACGTTAAGATATTGGCTATTGTTGCAAAACGTCTGGCTGGGGCCGGCTTAACCATCTCAACATCCAAATCGAATTTTTGTTCTAAACGATTGGAATTCCTGGGTTACGTTTGGTCTATCTGCGAATCCATCTCGTATTCGAGCTATGGTTGAATTTGCACGGTCCAAAACGGCAAAAGAAGTCAGACGGTTCGTTGGTGCAGCAGGCTGGTACAGTAAATTTATTCCAAATTTGTCGGAGATCACAGCTCCCCTTCGTGAATTGTATAAAGGAAACCGAAAAGGACCCATTGAATGGAATACCGCTGCTGAGCAAGCCTTTCTCAAACTCAAAGAGTGTTTACCTACCACTCTCCTTCTGACGATTATTCAAAACCATTCAAGGTTTATAAAGATGCCTCGCTTATCGCAGCGGGTGCTGTTCTAGTACAAGAACATGATTGGAATGAACGTGTGGTTCAAGAAATTCTCGAAAGCCGAACAAAATTACCTAGCATCCGAACGGGAATGTCTAGCCGTTCTCTTAGCGGTCGAAAAGTTCCGTCCATATTTTGAGGGTCGTGAATTGGTTGTGGTAACGGACCATGCAGCTTTGCGCTGGCTACAAACTCTCAAAGAACCAACTGACCGTATATGCCGTTGGGCGATCCGATTAACACGATACGATCTTAAAATAATTCATAAACCAGGAATACATTTAGAACTTCCTGACGCCTTATCTCGGTCTTTTGCTCTTCTCAACATCGCTCGTAGAAATCCAATTGACCTTACGAGTAATTTTTTTTTAATGGCCTCAAAACAACCATTAGATAGATATAAAATCGAGAACAACCTCCTATATCACCGACTGAAATTTTCCAATCAAAGTGCGGAAATACTGTGGACACTTTGTGTACCATCTTCTGCCAGAGCTATTACTGGCCAAACATGTATGAGTCCATTTACCAGTATGTTCGGCAATGTGAACTATGCCACCGCATTAAACCAAGTAATGAGAGCACCAAAACACCTCACGGCGAATATAGAGAACCAAAACGACCGGGTAGACAATTATCGATTGACTTCGTCGGTAAGCTGCCCATGTCTAAAAATCGTAACCAATGGATCTTTGTAGCCATCGACTGTTGCTCGCGATATGTCTGGGCGCAGCCCATGAAAAACGCAAACGCCATATCCGTTCATCCGTCAATTATCTTCGACATATATTCTCGGTGAATGGCTGCCCCGAACTCATTATATCAGATTATGGTACTCAATTCATCAGTCAAACTTTCGCAAAGCTTTGCACCGATTATACTATGAAACACATGAAAACGCCTTTGTACCACCCACAAGCCAATCAGGTAGAGGCGACAAACAGAAGCATTAAACTTGGATTACGAGCTCACATGGCTGATCTTATTGAACATTCCTCCTGGGGAAACTATCTTTCTCGTGTTATTCATGAGATATTAACACTTCAGTGCATTCAGCCATGGCCTACACGCCATATTTCCTACACACCGGTCGTGAATATGTGAAAGATGGATACGAATATAAATTATTATTGGATGTAAATCCATACCATACCCAGGAGGTGGAACAACGTAAAGTTGTGGCTGATGAAATTAGAGACAGACAGTTCGAACAATATCAACAAACCGCACAATGGGCATTGACCCGCAAAAGAGAACGCCATTTCGAGATAGGCTCGGAAGTGTATGTACATCCCCAATCCTTAACAGTCCGTGGCCGGAGAGGGCTATGCACAAAAACTAGCCCCACCAAAAATTAGAGCCTATGTTTCAAGGAAACTTGGTTCGAATTCATATGAACTGTTCGATGCTAAACACCAAGTGCTTGGCAATTATTCCGCCGATTTAATCACAACA
Source organism: Rhagoletis pomonella (assembly GCF_013731165.1). Taxonomy (NCBI): domain Eukaryota; kingdom Metazoa; phylum Arthropoda; class Insecta; order Diptera; family Tephritidae; genus Rhagoletis; species Rhagoletis pomonella. The sequence goes on along the minus strand of NW_023460912.1, from coordinate 6,933 downwards.
CGTTAACATTCAGTACATTCGCCTTCTCAAGAATTTCGATGAATATATGGCGGGCCTCCATATTCCATTGATTCTGCCATATCGAATAATAATTAAGTTTAGTTTTGTTATATCCATAGTTCTGTTACATATATTATATATTACTAGCTTACCCGGCGAACTTCCTCCCGCCCAAAATTAATTTTTTTATTGAAATATTTGGTCCAACGTTTTCGCCAGCAATTCACGTTTGGTTTTGTGGTCGACAGAAGGCATATCCTCCATTACCGTCTTAAATAACCTGATGAAAGCGTTATACCGGGAAGAAGTCCTTGAGGCTCGATAGTGAATCGTTCTTGAATCTGTGTAGTCTAGTTGGTGGCAATTTCCAAACTGGTGAGTATCATTGATCCACATTCTGTTTAGTCAACGTAAAGCAAGGACCGCAGGGTCAAGGTGCAGGAATGGTATTTTTAGGGATTGAAGTCAGAAGTCCAAGCCTTAATTTAAGCCTAAGTGGAATTTTTCTTAATTGCGGTAGGTACTCAAACTTCCCAAAATCAGTTTTTCCTGTTCAACAAATAACTATAAGTGAGCATCAAGCAAAGGTGCAGGAATTTGCAGGGATAGTAGCCGAGATTTTCTTTCTTTAATCTAAGCCTAAGTGGGAGGTTCTACCACCCTTTGTTTCTTTGCTAGAGCTTCTCAAATGTTACAAAATCGTGATTCTTTAACACTGACCTTGTTTTTCTTAAAATCTGGAGCTTACGGAAACTTTATGCTTACGTCAAAAATAGCGTTAACATTAGCTGCATCAAATTTGTTTCTATTTTTGTTGGCGTGTGTAATAACTATTGTTAAATAGCCAATACCCGCATGTTTGCGGCACCTTCAAACACCTTTCGAACTGTAAAACAATGACTCAATTCTATTTTACGCATATCTATAATTCGGGTATCGAATTTCAAGCAATTCATACCATAAATAAGAATTTTTGGAATAGATCGGTCCCTTGTGCAACTATCAGAAAAAGAGTATCCAATATTTTAACCCTGACAATAAGCTACCTACGTGCCAAGTTTCAAGCAAATCGCACCATAAATCAGATTTTTTCCAATAGATCGGTATCTGGTCCACCTATAAGAAAAAGTATCCTATATGTTAACCCAGACCATACGCTACCTACGTGCCAAATTTCAAGCAAAGCGGACCATAAATAAGACTTTTTCGAATAGATCGGTCCCTGGCCCACTTAACGGGAAAAATGGATCCTATATGCCAATTTAGGCAAAAGGCTACCTACGTACCAAATGCATTAGCGTAGCTCGACCCCTGCAGCACGTATGGGAAAAATTAAAATTTTGTGCATTCCTTCTAAACACCTTTCCAAAAAAGCAGCAACCATTCGAATCGGTTATGAAACATATTTAGGAGAAAATTGTTCCCAATTGATTCATGTTCGCAATGAATATCACAATTACCCGAAATTTTCCAAGCTTCATAACGAATTTTCCATCTTAACATTGTCCAAAATCATCAAATCATGCGATAAAATACAAAATTTCGTTGAAAAATTCAAATATTTCTCGTTCTTTTGGATTTTTCCGACTTTTCCAGAATTTTATATTTTACCACCCGAAAGCCATCCCGAACTAATTGCACAAAAAATTCCATAAAAAAAAATCAATTTTCGATTTTTCCAATTTCCCGACTTTCCCGGAAAGTTTTCCCAAAATTTTGTATCGTAAAAACCTTCCTCTGGAAATTGCGAACAACTAAAAGAAAAATTTTTCCAAATCGGCCCAACCGTTCTCAATTGATGAATTACTATACATTTTTCACACCATTTTTATATATATAGATATATGTATTTAATACATACATACATTCTAGCCCTTACTAATCACATGAATAAAAATCTTAAAAACGAATATGTGACTGCAATATTTCTTGTTTAAAATGTTTTAGATCCATCGCACACCACGGACTTTATCGGCCGCCGATTTAGTTGGGCTTGCTAGTCTTTCCATTGCACCACAACTAATTGGTCGGAGCGATTAAGTTGGTATAGTGTGCGCACCTCCATACATCTTCATGTACATATTTCAAGCGAGCCATACTATTTAAATAGGCGGCCGATGAATTCTGTGGTATGAGGTGGCTCCTATAGCTGCATTATTACATCTATTCCGTGTGTTGCAATATCCACGGAAGCAGCAGTTATCAAGAAAATTAATTAAAAATATTAGACAAATTCTCTACTTATATGTTTAGCTTTCCTTTGTTTTATTTTTCCAACGTCAAAAGCTGGACTTTTTTTTGAAAAAGTTGGTACAACAAAAAATACGAAACACGTTTTCTGTCAGATAGCTAACATGGCGGATAAGAAGAAGAAGTGAAACTACATACCCGGAAAAAAAGAATCTTATATGCTAATCCACTTCCCGGGGAAAAATATCCAATGTGCTAATCTAGGCAAAAAGCTACCTAGGTACCAAATTTTAAGCAAATCGGACCATGAATACGTTTTTTTTCGAATAGATCAGTCCCTGGTCCACCGGAGGGTTTTCCCAAAATTTTCTTTCGTAAAAACCTTCTCCTGGCAATTATGAACAACTGAACAAAAATCTAGCCGAATCGGCCCAACCGTTCTCAATTGATGAATTACTATACATTTTTCGCACCATTTTTATATATATAGATATATTACATTGCTAGTATATCGATCAAAGCAAACAAGAAAAGATAAATCATTTACCAATGCCTTTCATCTACCGTAGCTTATGTAAACTACCCCTGCAAACCATTTTTTCAGAGTATTCTGCATTGTAAAGGAATTTTAAAGAATTCGTTAAGATTTAATTCGATGTTTTGCCGAATTTTCTAAAATGAAATACACATTTCCATTCTTTTACGAAATTTCGGAAGAAAATCTGTGAAGCAACGAAAATAATGGTGCTATGTGTAGAATATCTTTCAGAATTTTTCCAGAATTTTCTTTATTTTCCGTACAGAAATTTCTTTACGAGTTCGTGTCAACTACTTCATATAATTTTCTTTGAAAATTGGAAAAAAAATCGATACAGAAATGAGATACTCCTAACGATTTCCTTAAGAACTTTGGTTTGCAGGGTAAATAGGAAAGATGGAACATGTGTATGTACATATCATGTAGAACGATTTCGATGTAAGGTCTAACGTCCACCAAACCACAGCCCGTGAATCGCATTCAAACCCCCATTCTCATATCCCTATTAAACGCTCCACATTTTTTGTTAACGTGTCGCTGAAGATGAGAGGGGGATAATGATCTATTATTTTTATTGGCCAAATAATGGACATAAGAACGATTATGAGAAATGTAAACATAACAAAACTGTCAAAGCTAAACTTCAAAATGGGGGGGAATTGCCAGATGAATGTACGTAACCAATAGTAATTCAAGACACGCACCATCATATCGGTATAGACACGAATTGACATGGCCACTATGAAAACGCCCACACTGACATACGATAAAAGAATCGGTGGTCACATACCACGAGGCTAGAAAAATATTTTTCCTTTTTGGAATTGGACACGGACCGAACAACACGCATCAGCCCTCGCAAGAACGGAAGTCATCCTAACTAAGCAATTTATTAAAGCTGACGACATTGGTTTGGTTAAAGTCAATTCTCAGAGTGCGTATACCTGGGGAATATACTTATCGGCATTGTTCCACCACATTCCTTCCGGCAGATCCCCAACCAAGTTGTTACCTGTGGAAATAAAGAGTCTGTGGATATAAATTCTGGTCTATTCATTTGGCAGCAGTTAGAGCACCATACACCGGTAATCCCAAAATCATCAAACGTAAGTCGACCTCATTATTATCACCATCCCATTAGAAACGAGCTATCCAACAACAGTTTATAGAGATTCCTGTTTGAACCGCCAAGAACAGGTCAAGCAAATAAAAGAGGCAAACCATCGCTATTATCGATAGTGCCATCGATAGTTTTCCAGCTCTACGTTTCAGGGCGAAGCAATAAAACAAGCGTAACAGATTATGTCCTACTACGTAAAAGTTAGTTTGAAAATTATCTAATGAAGCAATGCAAAAACGGCAAAGTATTGTTAGGGTTTTGTAAGAAATTAATTTAAATTCTTTTTTTTTTTGCATCTTAAGGTACATTAGTAAGGAAAAATATCAACCTGAACCTAATTCAATTTCATGTATGCATATTAGGGTGGACCAAAAAGGGTGAAGTTGGAATTTTAATGAAACAAAAAAAAAATATTTATAGGTCGCTCAAAGCGCTCAAAGTTTTCCATGTATTTTATATGGGAAAAAGACACCTTTTCGTAGAAATGGTATAGAATACTTGAAAATCGATATTTTTCGATCGGAAAACTCTGGTTCTTTTCAGGAGACTTCCAATAATTATATCCAATTGTTTATTGGTGCCCCAATTGCAGTTTTTGGGGGCTTTTGACAGACGTATAAATTATAGTTATGTGCTATGAAAAAATGGTTAAATAAACAACTGGGTACTATTATAGGAAATCTCGTGCAGAGAAGCAGAGTTTTCGGATCCAAAAATATTGTTTTTTAAGAATTTTATACCATTCCTACGAAAAGTTGTTTTTTCCATATAAAATACATGGAAAACTTTGAGCGCTTTGAGCGACCTCTAAATATTTTTTGACTTCAATATAAAAAATAGGGGTATATTTTTTCGACATAGAACCATTATAAGGGGTGAGAGAAAAAAATTCCGACTTTCCTTTTCTCATGCATTTTTGGGCCACCTTAATGTATATGCAAATAAATGAATAATATACAGACTTGTGTCTACTTAAACTCTTAAGACGATCCAACATAAATATTCCAACTACTTCATGTCGGTTTAATTCTTCCATAACCCTGATATGAAGGCGCAATTTTCCAAAAATTTCTGCTTGGGTTCTAGCAAAAGATTCGTTTTGTGGATGGCCTTCACCTGTTGAAAAATATATTTTAATTTATGCAGTACTACCATTAATAAACACTTCGTACATTTTTATTTCCTTCAGTGTAAATATCCACTTAGTTTGGCTGACTTCCAAAACGTCAATTGCATTGCATACGTACAAAGTTTAATGTCCCATATAGTGATAGAACTTTTTAGAAAAGTATCTATACTAGTACTCAGGCCCGTAGCCATGATTTTTTTCGGGGAAGAAGGCGGGTTCGTTCCCACAAAATATTTTTTTATTTTAACTTTTATTTCAACATAGATTGATTAAAAGAAAAGTACTGATAAAAAGGAAATATTTCACACAAACAGGGTTGAAATTTTGAAATTCCTGCCCGTATTTTGTTTGTAAGTCAAATATTAGTAGCATTATGCTAGTATGATTGCACGGCCGAGTAATCATAGTCAACTTATGTACAGTCGTGACAAAAAATATAACCGCACCAAATTTTGACAAGTTTTGAAACATTATTTTTGTTGTTATTTCATCCTGGTAAGTTTTTTATACTTCATTCTTTAACAACAGCCGTATAAATACAAGTCTAAAGGCAGTGTCACACGATTGGGTATTTGCCGAAATTTGGTGCAAATATTGACCCAAATATATTCCTTTATCCCAATCACGAAAAACAATTTGTTGGAATTTTTCAATAGAAGATTGCTATATTGTACCAATCTTTTAACTAAAAAAAAATTTTCCCATTTTTTTTATTTTGTACCAATAGCCGAATATAAAAATGCGAAAATCTGTATAAATGTACCAGTTCGAGTGACACTGCTTTAAAAATTTATGCATTTTACAAAAAACAATCAACATATCTTCGTAAAAATTCGAATTTTTAATTAGATAGAGAGTTTTGTAGCCCATTGAATTCTAGTAGAATAAAGTACTAATGGTTAAAAATTACGCTTGATTTTTTAGAATTTTTAAAAAAGGTTGAAATTTTGTACGAAAGTTTGTTGACTTTTAGGTAATTTTTTAAGCTGGTAAAGTTAGAACGACCAAATTCGAGGATGTAATCGAGTTTATATAAGTCCTTAACATATAAATTTTTTAAAAACAAATATTGCGAAATTTCAGGGATACAATGTTAAAAGGACATTTTCAATACTTACCAGTCCTTATGAACCAAAAAATTGAATCCGCTTAAATTCTACAGAATTTCCTCTTAAATTTGGAACAGATACTTCTAAGGACATTTCACTGAATTTTTTATATAATTTTTGAATTATTGGCGTCAGAGTGAACAACTAAAAATGCAATTTTACTATATTTGGCCCATGGTTTCGCGAATATATTAATTTTTGTGTGTAAAATTTACTACCGCACGGTGTTATATGTATAATGAGCCAGACATTCACAAAAAAAAAAATTTCAGACCACCTACAACAACCAAAACCAAAAATCAGATTGCTTTGCTCTTTTCACCTATTCCTATTTGTACCTACTTTTATTCTGATCTAGAGGAGTTTTTGGAATAAACTTCCAATAAGATTAGTTTTACATGCGTAAATTAAATGTTTATAGCAAAAAGATTATTTCAAGTTTTTAAAAGCAAATATTTCATAATTGTTTAAGGCGTATATCGTCGCCTTAGAGTGTAAACCTGCTAACGACCAAAAAACATATTTTACTGTAGAGGCAAAAAACTAAATATATCTTTAACTCTTAGTCTAAGGGGCAAATCCTACATATAGTTTGTTAATCGCGCGACGTTCTATGGCCCTAATCTAGAATGAATGAAAAAATTACGTTTTTATGGTTTTATTGGCGAATTTCTAACTTAGCAGGTTTTAGTTTTTGTATTTTCAAAATTGAAGTGGATTTAGCAGGTTTTTTAATACCCGAGCGCACTTGTGCACAAGGGTATTATAACTTTGTTCACATACACATAACAGGCAAAACGAATCGAGATAGATATAGACAAATGTATACATAAATGATCAGGATGAA
>NW_023460911.1:9940-30700 GCF_013731165.1 Rhagoletis pomonella | reverse complement strand
CATTTATAGGTCGCGACCTGTCGATTTAGATCAGAAAATGCGATTTTTTAGATTTATGGGTTTTTGAATGACAAATTTTGATTCGATTTCAAAGATCTAATATGATCTGAGAAGAGGATATATAGTATATAGGCCTTTAAAATTGTATATCGATGGCTGAGTGGATCGACCTATCTCGGCTGCCAGTTCGAAAACGCTCTGTCTCAAAAAACTTTTCAAGAACGCCCTATTTCAGAATTTTATTGAAAAACACCTTGTCTCAAAATTCGGTTCAAAACCGCCATATCTCACTTCAAAATGTATTGAAAATATGCTGATATAGGGCGTTTTTGAATCGGCAACTGAGATAGGGCGTTTTTGAAACGAATTCTGAAATAGGGCGTTCTTGAAAAGTTTTTTGAGATAGAATGTTTTCGAACTGGCTGCCGAGATAGGTCGATCTTCCACTCAGCCATCGATATAATAATCTATTGTCGGACTTGGCTTGCTGGAATTTTTTATCGGGTAAAATAAAAAAGAACCATATTTCTCTTAATTTTTTAAATTTTGACCATCGATATTTTCCACAATTTCAAAATTTGTAGTACTATCTAAAACTCAATCTATTTTTAAATAAACTGATAGCGCATTTATTGCAATCGCATAGAAATTGTCGAAGTTAGGCGACTTTTCTTAAATACGCCCTTGAATTTATTTTGTGTATGTACCGGATTTTCAGATTTTTTGAGCAGTGTGGCTAAGGAATTTATCAATATTTATTCATGATATTGATATATACAATCGCTCTTTAGCAAAAAAATTGGTTTTTCAAGAAATTTTAGGAAAATAGGGGTGCCATCCCACTTATATGATATATGCGTATCTCACCGATGCGACTTGACCGTCTCGACCAAATTTCGTATACACATTGTGCTTAGGCTTCTTAAGCGCCGTATTGAAAAGTTTTGAAATCAGACAAAAACCATGGGCTCCACCAACGTAACGGTAATTTCAAAAAACTCAAAGCTAGATATATTTTAGGGGGAGTAGGTTTTGTCCGATTTCAAAAATATTCAAGACGGCACTTAAGGTGGCTAAGCATAATGTGTATATAAAATTTGGTCGAGATCGGTCAAGTAGTTTTTGAGATACACATATATGATATAAGTGGGAAAAAAAATTTTTTTGCTAAAGAGCGATTGTATATGTACGCTAATGTTACCAAGAGTTTCAAACTGGAAAAAGAAAAACGCGTGTGTTTCTGCTGATAGTCGCTCGATTTATTATTTAGCGAAAAAGAAAGAATTAGAACAAATGTCATTTACAATGGTATAGTTGTAAAGGTTGGCAGCAGTGCGTTTAACCCATATGTGCACTGGCAGATATGAATCCAACATACCGCCACCCTTGAACTACCTGGATAAGTTCAACAAGAAAGGAAATTACAATAAAGATTATTAATTTTAAAAGGGCAATTTTTATCTTAAATGGATATGTATTCGTAAGTAAGGCTCTACAAATTCTCCTCGGAGAACAAATCTCCTTTGGTAGGAAGCAGGCAAAGTCTCACGGTGGGCCGTACGAATTCTCCATCTGGCGTTCGCAGCGTGACCACTCTTACGAGACCATCGTCTCCAGGATGGCATTTCACCACTCTTGCAAGCGTCCCCTTTGTCGGCGGGGTAGGCTTGACAAAGACGGCAACAACATCTCCTTCCTCGATATTGCGGGACGGTCGGAACCACTTGGCGCGGCGTTGGAAGCCTACGAGATATTCATCTCTCCATCGGCGCCAGAAATGCTGTCTCATTGCGGAAATTAATTGCCATCGCTGATGAAGGTTTCCGCAGAACCCTTGATCCTCAGGTTCTGGGATGGACTTCAGGGGTTCGCCCACTATAAAGTGCCCCGGTGTGAGGACCTCCTAGTCGCTAACATTTGTTGAGTAGTCGCACAAAGGCCGAGAGTTCACGCAAGCTTCAATTTCAGTCAATAACGTATTGAACTCCTCGTATGACAGGAGAGTATCGCCTAATGTACGTTTCAGATGGTACTTAACACGCTTGATGCCAATCTCCCAGTATCCACCCATGTGGGGTGCGGCTGGGGGGTTAAAACGCCAATCAATGTTCAGATCGCTAAAAAATGACGGAAATCTGTCATCTGTCATGCACTGTTGTAAACTGTTGCGCAGATGCTTTTCGGCGCCCACAAAATTTGTGCCGTTGTCCGAGAACATGACCTTGCAAAAGCCTCTGCGATTTTAAAACCGTTTAAAAGCGTTGAGAAAAGCGGGCGTCGACAGGTCTCCCACGAACTCAAGATGCATTTCCCCAGTGCACATGCAAATGAAAGAACATATATACCCTTTGATGGATTTCGCCCCTCTTCCATGTGTAAATTTTTACACATAAGGGCCAGCGAAATCTACTGCACTGCGGGTAAAACAACGAGCGTATGTAGCCCTAGCTTCGGGTAAATTCCCCATTGATTGTTGAGCTGTATTACGGTTTAATAAGGTACATTTGACACATTTATGGTATATGTTTCGAATTAAACTGCGTGCACCAACAACCCAATAGCGCCGCTGTAGGACAACCTGCATAATCCGAGGACCAGCGTGTAGAGTAAATTTGTGAATATCTGCCACTATTAGCTTTGCCAGTGGAGAGCTCTTGGCCAATAATACAGGATGTTTTACGTCAGACGACACATTGGAGTCCTTCAGCCTGCCTCCAACACGAAGGATACCGCTTTTATCAACAAACGGCTGTAACCGCAAAAGACTGCTACGTCGTGGAAGTGGCTTTTTGGCGCTACAAAGATAAATTTCATTGGAAAAGTAGAACTTTTGAGTGTACTGTAATGAAGCGTTTTATTCGCCCCGCCGCTTCTTCTACAATGCTGGGGTATACTCGCCGTGTCCAGGGTTCGTTACAATAAATTTGTAGTTTCGGGGCTCTGGTAAATCGCACTTTATTAATTAAATTTTCTTAATTTCTATAAAGAACATATAACAAATAACACTTGGCAAAATTTGGTGGCGTCACTTGCAGTGGCTGGGTAACGGCTTCTTGTCCCGTTGGGGGCCCGTTAGGCGGTAGTGGCGTGGCTTCAGTTCTGGTGGGCAGCGCTCTGCTGACGCCGCTGAGTGGCGCGCTGCAAACGTCGGTAAGCGGTGTTCTGGCCGCGTCGGTATATAGCGCTCCTACAATGTGAGTTGCGCTCTGGTCGTGCCGGTGAGTGGCGCTTTGATAACGCCGATGAGTAGCGCTCTTGGACGCGCTGATGAGAGGCGCTCAGTTAACGCCGATTAGTAATGCTCTGGTGGCGCTCTTGGACGCGCAGATGAGAGGCGCTCGGTTAACGCCGATGAGTAATGCCCTTGTGAGTGGGGCTCTGCTGGCAACTGTAAGTAGCGCTCTTGTTGGCACGCTTGGCGTTGCGCTGTTGACGGCGACGAGTAGCGCTCTTGCGGACGCGCTTGGCGTTGCGCCGTTGACGGCGACGGGTAGCGCTCTTTCTGGCACCCTTGGCGTGCGCTGTTGACGGCGAACGAGCGGATGTCGTTCGTACGCGGCTTCGCGGTAGACAGTGGCGAGCGGTGACCGGAACCGTGCTTGATGTTGCGTGGTCGTGCAGCCACATGTTGCTGTGTGATGTTTCGTTGTCATGGTCACAAAGATGCTGTCGGGTGTTGCTACGAGTTGTGTTGCTTGACTGGCTGTTGTGCGGTGTCGTATTGCTTGTGTGGGCTAAATTTCTTGTTGAACATTTAGTCCTCACAGTACCTTATGAGTTTTAGCTCTGCAACTTGGATTTCTTTGCTGGTTAAGGGTGCCGTTTGCTTGCGAGGCATTGTTTGCGCGCAATTGCGAACGTTTTCGATGAAGCGCATCACATAGGCCGTAACTCTTTTCAGCTTCGAGAATGAGCATTTTTCGATAAGGGTCCCTTGCTGTGATGGTTCAGCTACATTTGCGGCAGCAGTTTTCTTACGCAACTCAAGCTGAGTGATGTGATCTTGTCGCTTGACCTCATATCGTACGTAACTAGATGACAACCACGATGGAGCGTGCCACCACAACTTATGTGACAGCAAACTCGATGGCGACATACCCCTGGAGGCACAGTCAGCATGATTGCTTTCGTATCTGACATGCGCCCAGCATTCGGAGGGTAGTATTTCCTGCAGTTCCGCCACGCGATTCGCCACGAATGTAGACCATCGGCTAGGGTGACTTTGTAGCCAAGCCAATGTCACAGTTGAATCTGTCCACCCGAACATGCGGCTTTCTGGCGAGCACACACAAGCGGTGATCTGCTTAATGAGTTTTGCTGCTAGGTGAGCAGCGCACAGCTCCAGTCGGGGTAAATTTGTAGTTTTCAGCGGAGCGACCTTCGACCTGTACTTAGTACGTGCATAGGCTACGGCCGCATACGCCTTCTCCGAAGCATCTGCAAATACATGAAATTCGGTGTGCATATTTGGGCTCATACCCAGCCAACGGTTTAATTTAAGGTTAGACAACAATCGAAGCTCGTCACGATGAAGGTACCAATCTTTCGCTATTTGATCGGAAACCGGTTCGTCCCAATCGACATCAGTGCGCCAAATTTGCTGAAACCAAATTCTCGCCTTTATAGTGCAAGGTGCGATTAGACCGAGCGGATCGAAAGTAGTGCTGGCATCCGACAGGAAACCTCTTTTGGTCAATATAGTAGGAGGTGTCTTAAGACTTACCGCATACGTCAAGTAATCGTGAGACGTGTTCCACGTTAACCCCAGCGTTTTCACTTCCCCCTTTTCAGCTAACAAATGATTTATCGGCGTTGTGGATGTTGGAATCTTATCCAAAAGCTGCTTGCAATTACTGGCCCACTTCCTCAGCTCAAATCCGCCTTCTAAGAGTAGATAGATGAGATACTTCACTTTGACGCAACACAAGCTCGTCCGCGGTGTGAGCTCCTGTTAGGAGGTCGTCCATATAGAAATCCCGTAGAATGATTTCAGCAGAGGACTGAAATTCTGCTATGTTATGCTTAGCAACTTGCTGCAACGCCTTCACAGCCAAGTGACTTGCAGCAGCTGTACCGTAAGTGAGACGAAGTATACGATAGTCTTTCAGTTCTTCGGTTGGCGCATCTCTCCACACGATTCTTTGGAAATCCACATGCTTCTCGTGAACATATACTTGGCGGTACATTTTCGCTATATCGGCGGTCATGGCATAACGATGCATACGGAAACGCAATAGAATGGGAAATAATTCTTGTTGTAATGGTGGGCCAACCATTAAAGCATCATTTAACGAAAAACCTGAGGAGGATTTCATCGATGCGTTGAACACAATTCTTAATTTTGTTGTTTCGCTTGTCTCTTTTAATACCGCGTGATGAGGCATGTAATAACAGGATGAGGGTCTATCACGGACGCACTCCATGTGACCCAACCGCAACAGCTCATGCATGAACTCCACATAGTGCCGACGTAGGTTTTCGTTTGCAGCTAATCGCTTCTCAAACCTATAAAAACTGCGTAATGCGACAGAACGGGTCTGGCCTATAAGCACAGAAGGTTTTAGAGGTAGCTGCACAATGAAACGCCCGTCTGCTGCACGTTGGTGTATTGAGTCGAAGAGATCTTCACAGAACTTTTCTTCGTTCGTGAGATGTTGCCGATGCGGGACCTGGTCAAGCTCCCAAACTTTGCTTAAAATCTTAACAAGATCTACATCGCAATGTAGGCTCGGGACCTCCGCGTGTGTAGTAGTTGTTGGATTTCTGGTTCGTCCAAAGAGAACCCATCCGAGTGCTGTCCGCTGAGCCAGGGGTGTACCAGGAGGGCCTTTGCGTAGATCAGTAGTCAGAAAATGCTCCATTTCGTCCATACCGATGAGTATGTCGATGGGACCTGGTGTGGCGAAGTGCGGATCTACCAGTACAAGTCCTTTGATGTGTTGCCAATCTGCGACGCTCACGCAGGTGGTAGGCAGATCGCTAGTTATCTTTGGCAAAACAATGGCGTTGATGACGTAAGACGGCTGTAATTGCTATGACGCGATAGTAAGGAGTACCTCACCCCTTGGCCTACCGATTGGCGTAGAGCCTATGCCTGTGATCAGGATAGCTGATGATCTTCTTGGAAGACGTAGTTGTTGTACGCAACGCTCTGTGACAAATGAAGCGTGCGACCCATTGTCGAAAAGTATGCGCATAGCGTGCCAGTGGCCGGCGTAGTCACGTACATTGGCTACTGCGGTAGCCAGTAATATGGCGTTGTCTGCTTCGGCGTAGTGTGATGTCATATTGCCACCCTGCGACCATGCTGTTGCTTGTTGAACCTCTCCGTTGGACGCCTGGTCTGTAGCAGGTGACAAGAATGCGGATGTGCCGCACGGTGGAAACTCTGTTAGCGGTAACGGTGCAGCTGGTGCACTATTACAATTGATGTCTGATCCATTAGACTCCCGCTTCCCTGCAGGAGTAGTGAGCTCAGCTGCACTTTGTGACGAAGCCAGCGCTGATGTCGGCAGCGCAGCAAGGGCGCTGTCGTGGCTTCGGTATAGCGCATTGACAGGATCAAGAGAACTAGTTGCAAGATGAGTATGCTTTTCGCTAGACACCCGGCTGGGTGCAGGTGCAGCGCATGATGCTGTATCAGCTGCCGCTGCTGATGTTTCGCAAGGGCTATTCGTGTTGTTGTAGCTTTCATGGAGTAGCGTGTGGTGCCGGCGACCACACCTCAAACAATTGGACGTGCTCTTGCAATTTGATGCTTTGTGATCCTGACGAAGACAGTTGAAACATGCTTCCCTTTGTTTGATGATTTGTGCTCGAGCAGCCGGGCTTAGCTCCTTGAAGCTGCTGCAGGCGTAGATTCTGTGCTGAGAAGAGCAGTACGTGCATGAATCGGCTCTTGAAGATTGCGTGTGGCGAGGCGAATGTCGATTGGATGAACTTGCCGCATGCAACACGGCTGCATTACTACCCCTTTTGCTGGTTGGTCCGCCACTACCAGGTGCTAGTACCTCTAGCGATCGGCACCGGCTCTCGAGGAATGTTTGCAAGTCGTTGAATGTAGGCAGCTTATCATTCGTTAATGACAACTCCCACGGTTTCCGGGTTTCATGTGTAAGTTTAGATAACAGATAATATACTACCCAATCATCCCAGGCCTCTACTGGCCGTTCAAGCGCTTGCAAAGCCCGTATGTTTTGCAACATTGAATTGAGAACGTGTTTAAGTGTTTGTGCTCTTTCGTTCGAAACTGGCTTTATGTTGAATATTGCGCGAAAGTGACTATCAACGATGATTCGCCTCACCTTATACTTTGAGCAAATCAGATCCCAGCCGCATGGTAATTTGCCTCCGAAATTGTTAGGTTAGAGCCGACCTGCAGCGCCTCGCCTTGAAGGCAGCTGCGAAGATAGTGCAACTTCTGGTAGCCTGAGAGCGTCGTATTATCGTGCACCAATGCCTTAAACGAATCGGGAATAGAATCGACGTCTCGATAGCCTGTGTTACTGCCGTGGGTGTACTGGCGATAGGCAACGATGTTTGACTAAGCACTTGCTTGAAGTTACAAAGCGCCTCCACCAGGCTTCTGCCTGCACACGCGCTTGCTCTTCAGCATCAATCGTTTCGACTCCACATGAAACCTTTACCGCATCCTGTGCCTCCGTGAACTTTGCCCATTGCTCTTCTAGAAGCTTCACGTAGCCTTCAATTTTTGAGCTACTGAATCCGTTGGCTTCGTTGGTGGAAACAGCCAAGTATCTCTTGATCGTCTTCAACGCTGCATCGCGCAGTTTGACCGTCATGATCACGTGTCCAACGTAACCTCAAATTTGCAGGTTACGATGTAGTTGCTGTAATCGTTGCAACGATTTTTGGGCTTTTTTTAGTTTTAGTTAGATTATAAAAGTGGATTGTTTAAAGATATACTTCAGTCCCGACTGCGGAATCCGGCTCGAAGGACCAAAATAATGTACGCTAATGTTACCAAGAGCTTCAAACTGGAAAAAGAAAAACGCGTGTGTTTCTGCTGATAGTCGCTCGATTTATTATTTAGCGAAAAAGAAAGAATTAGAACAAATGTCATTTACAATGGTATAGTTGTAACGGTTGGCAGCAGTGCGTTTAACCCATATGTGCACTGGCAGATATGAATCCAACAGTATATATCAATTTTGAATAAATATTGATGTATTCCTTAGCCACAGTGCTCAAAAATTCTCAAAGTTCGGTACATACACAATATAAATTCAAGGGCGTATTTAAGAAAAGTCGCCTAACTTCGACAATTTTTATGCGATTGCAATAAATGAGCTATCAGTTTATTTAGAAATAGGTTTTGTTTTAGATAGTGCTACATATTTTGAAATTGTGGAAATTATTGATAGTCAAAATTTAAAAAAATTAAGAGAAATATGGTTTTTTTTTTATTTTACCCGATAAAAAATCCCAACAAGCCAAGTCCGACAATAGAATATTATATACCAACGATGAACAAACGCGGCTCTTTTAGCCAAATGCGGCTCTTTGCTTAGCAAAGTGCGGCTCTTTTTTACTTTCTCTTTGTTTAGAACATTTTGGCTCTTTTTACTTTTTAAAATACATATTTCTTTGCTGGACATTCGTTTCCATTGTTTTTTTTTTTTAATTTTATTTTATTCCTTTTATATACAAATACGCATATTGAGATCGGAACATTACCCGCAATTGGAGAATGAAAATTGGCTTTCTGACTTAGGGCCGTTTTCTTATCTAAGGCCCCTATTATGAGTTGCATTCGATCTTCGGCTGTGGTCGAATGTGTTGATCGAACGAATTTTCATTAAGTATTATGGCGATCATCCGATGAAGAATGCACTATTGTGAATTTCGCTCGTTTAGGCTGTTCACAATAGTATATTTTTCACCGCTGAGAAGCTTTGTTTACAAATCGAGCAAACTAAATAGTGTGCTTATACATATGTAAATTTGTGGCAATTAAAATGAAAGGTGTATTCGGCCTTATCAGGGGTGTTTATGAGGGTGGTCAGGGAAAACCCGGGGCCACCGCCGCACAGTGTTTCGACTATATGGAGGCAGATAGAAAAAAATCATGGTGACAGTTGATAAAAAACACCAGTTGGACCTAGAGAGGGAAAAATAAAAGTCACAAATACCACATTTCACATTTCACATTATTTACTCACTCCCCTTCTTCACGAACGATACATTTCCAAAGAAATACGGGAATCGGCGCGATACCGAGTAATCAGTTAAGTGGCCTTTGGCGATTAACACATTAAAGAAAATGTTTCTTTTTCAACCATAATCCATTATTTAATTATCGTGGAATATTCAGGTGAAGGTATTTATGATTTATTTGGTACTTTCCTATTTTCTTACCAAAAAATTTGCTTTGAAATGTAGATGCTAAAGATTATTAGTAAAAAAAAGTGTGAGTACCGGTCCGTCAGGTCTTGAAATTAGACAAATGTTTTAGAGAATTTTATATAATTTTGGAATATATAATTTGATTTTTGGAATATATATGTAATTTTTAATTTTCTAAATTTTAGATTTTCAGCGAAAAGAATTTTTCGAACAATGAAAAAATCTCACCAAACATTGGAAAAAAGGGAGTATTTACACCTAAGTCAATTTATAGTATAACCTTTGTTTTCTGAGAGTGAAAAGCAGGAAACAAAAATTTACCAAAATTCCATCACATTTAACGACTGGGCCCACATTTTTTGTGATTTTTGGACGTTATACTGATCCAATCTTCCCCATATTTCATATTTAGTTTTTTCTAATAAAAAAGTGAGCACAAACTAAATTTCATCGAAATAGGATGAAATTTAATGTTTCCGCCCACAAGAGTAGAAGGCGTGGCAATCATTCCATCTTTACCAAATTTCATAATTCCCTATTTCTAAGTAAACCTAGAGCACATGTCAAGTTTCAGTGAAATTGTTGCAGGTTTACTATTATTTCCACCTGCCTCCATATAGTCGAAACACTGTGCGCCGCGGTGCGAGAGTGCTGGTTGGCATCAGGGGATGATCAAGAAGGTGGTGTATGCCGATGAGCGGACGGCCGCGCTTTACAAGGCGGCAGTAGCCTTGGTCGGGGAGGTTTGGGTGGGAGCCAAACTCGAGGCTGTGGACAAGGGGGACCTTCCCTTGCGTCCGCGTGCTCTGGTCTGGCTTCCCTCGGCACCTTCCTCGCTGAGAGAGGTGGAAGATATCTTCCGCCACTGCAACCCGGACCTTCCGGCGCAAAACTGGAAGGCAATCCGGTTTGAGAGCTCCGACGGTGACTTTCGGCAAGCGCTGATGTTGCTGAACTCGGAGTCTCTTAAGCCTCTCGCCGAAAGACAGGAAGTCATCTACTATGGCTTCGAGAAGGTAGTCATGAAGGTCTACCAGATCGACTCCAGAGGGGATGACGAGCCTGTTCCGGTTGCGCTGGTGGGCGAAAATATGAATGTGGAGGATGCCCCCATAGGTATGGAGGTCGAGTCCGTCATGTCGGACAGTGGCAGCATTGCTGGCCCTCCTTCGAGTGCGGGATCGGTTATCACTGTTGGCCCGCTATTCAACAGGGCGGAGGAGGAATTGCTCCTTGCGTCCGATGGGGATGGCGCCTGCGGAGGGGTGCTGGAGAGGATTTCGGAGGATGAATATTCTTCAGATCAATCTTCAGCACTCTAAGGCGGCGTCAGCCAACCTTTTAATCCACCTTGAGCAAGGTGGAGTTGATGTAGTCCTGATCCAGGAGCCGTGGCTGAGCAGCTGCAATAAGGTTTCTGGTATCGGGAAGAGGGACTACAAATTGGTGGTGCGGCGGGATGCAGGTAGACCTCGATCCTGCATGCTCATCAGGAAGGAACTTAATGCTTTTATTTTGCCTCTCTTCAGCGATGGAGACATTGTCACGGTGAGCCTTGAGGGTGCAACCGGAGAACTCGTGTTAATCTCCGCTTATATGGCACACGAGGACGGGGTGGAGCCACCTCCGTGCTTACGAAGGAATGCGGTGGCAGAAGCTAGACGCAGGAGGATCCGCGTTGTTATTGGGTCTGACGCGAATTCCCACCATACGATTTGGGGCAGCTCAGATATCAACAGTAGAGGTGAGTCACTCTTTAATTTTATACTTAATGAAAATTTATGTATATGTAATAGGGGGAGCGACCCCACTTTTGTAACGGCTAGTAGAGAATAGGTTTTAGATATCACGTTGGTCTCTTCTGATATAATGTCCCGTATATCTGGCCGGAGAGTTCTTAGTGAGCACTCCTTTTCCGATCATCGGTACATACAATTCGCTTTGGACGAAGCGCGTCCTAAGTACAAACCTTACAGGAATCTCAGGGGAACCAACTGGGACCTATACTGCAGAAGTCTGCAGGAATTGCTTCCGGTTGCGCCCGTGGGGGCGGGACCTGGAGTGAAGGCGAAATTGACGAATTAATTGGAGTGTTCACCACTTCGTGTAAAAGGGCCATTGATATGTCTTGTCCCCTGAGTTACCACAAAGGTAAGAGCAAACCGCTCCGGTGGTCGGAGGAGCTCTCTGATCTTAGGGCCTCCAGCAGAGGCCTTTTCAATAGGGCCAGGAAGAGTAAATCAGCCTCCGACTGGGCACTGTATAAGATTGGGCTTGGGATGTATAAGTCCGAGATAAGAAAAGCGAAGCGGACATCGTGGAGACTGTTCTGCGAAAGCCTGGAGGGTAGTCAGGAGTGTGCAAGGTTTCGGCGAGTTCTTTCTGAGAATCCCGCTCCCCTGGGATACATCAGGGATGAGGGCGGCGGCTGGGCAATGAGCAGCGAGGAGTCTCTTCGGATGCTCCTTTCCCCTGCAACCCGGACCCGGGAGGGACCCGGTTAGGGGAGTCGATCCCCGAGACGAATGTCTCGGAAATCCTAAACATGGATCGCCTTTGGGCCATTGGCTCCTTCAAGCCCTTCAAGGCCCCGGGCCCCGACGGCATAATACCGGCCCAACTGCAGAAATCTGCAGAGGTGTCGTGCCGCTGGTTGATGCCCATTTTCGAGGGTTGTCTGGCTAAGGGTCATGTTCCGGGGCCTTGGAGGGTGGTCAGAGTCGTGTTCATTCCCAAGGCGGGTAAAGCCTCTCATGTATCACCCAGGGATTTCAGGCCGATAAGTCTCTCCTCGTTTCTTCTGAAGACGCTGGAGAGGCTGATCGATCTGCATTTAAGAAGCGGGATCCTCAGGGAGCGCCTTTCCTTGGATCAGCATGCTTACTGCAAGGGCAGGTCTGTCGAAACGGCCTTACACACGGTCGTTGAAAATATCGAGAAATCCTTCTCGCAGAAGGAATTTGCGGTCGGTGCCTTCCTTGATATCGAGGGGGCTTTTAAAAATGTTTTGCCTGAAGCTGTAGTTAACTCCCTAAATAAGCTAGGGGTCGGAGCCGACCTTGTCAGGTTTATTTACCGCTTGCTTTGCAATAGAACTGTCGCGGCAGAGTGGGGCAACGCTGCAATCCGGAGGTGTGTGAGTAGAGGTACTCCGCAAGGGGGAGTTCTCTCGCCATTACTTTGGGTCGTTGTAATCAATGACGTGCTGGTGGCTCTGGAAAGAAGTGGCTGTCGGGTGGTTGCCTATGCCGATGATGTAGTATTGATAACAAAAGGAAAGTTCCCGGAAGCACTATTTGAGCTTATGCAGGGTTACTTGAGCTTGGTCGAGAACTGGGCTTCTAGCTGCGGGCTAGGTGTAAATCCCAGTAAAATGGAGCTTGTTCTCTTTACTAGGAGGTATAAGATACCGAATTGCCGTCTTCCCTCTTTGGGTGGTCTTCCTCTGAGGCTTTCTGACAGGGTGAAGTACTTGGGCTTGATCCTTGACAGTAAGCTTTCCTGGAAGCCTAACGTGGAGGAAAGAGTCAAGAAGGCTACAGTAGCACTGTATTGTTGCAGAGGGGCCATTGGCAAACGCTGGGGCCTCTCGCCGAAGGTAGTGCATTGGCTTTATGAAACTATAATCAAGCCAATCTTATTATATGGGGTACTCGTCTGGTGGAACGCACTTGACAAGGCCTACATCGTCAAGCAGCTGGAGAAGGTGCAAAGAGCCACCTTAATTGGAATCAGTGGGGCACTTGAACCACACCTACACTTGCGCTTAATGCCATGTTAAATGTTGTGCCTATAGACATAGCTGGCAGGGTCGCCGCTGCGCGTGCCGCAGTAAGGCTAAGAGGGGTGGGCTTCAAGTTCACCTCGAGCTATGGGCACTCCGGAATTCTAAGAGACTTCGGGCTCCTACCGACTCGGACAGACCACTGCACGCCGGTTCTGGGCCCGAATGGATCTTTTACCACCCACATTCCGGCGAGGGAAGACTGGGAGGGGTGCAGTATCTGGAACCGAGGACCTGTAAACTTATTTACAGATGGGTCGAAGCTGGATGGGAAGGTGGTCGGAGGTGTCTGGAACCGAGGACCAGTAAACTTATTTACAGATGGGTCGAAGCTGGATGGGAAGGTGGGCGGAGGTGTCTTCTGCGAAGAGCTCTCCATCAACCTGAAATTTAGGCTACCGGATCACTGTAGTGTTTTCCAGGCTGAGGTGGCCGCAATAAAAGAGTCTTCAGATTGGTTGCTCTCTAGTGTAACATCTGTTGAAGAGGTAAATATCTATTCTGACAGCCAGGCTGCCATCAAGGCTCTTGGCTCCCTGATGGTGCGTTCGAAAACGGTGAGGGAGTGTTTGACTTCCCTATCGACCGCGTCTAACTATTTTGCTATTAAGCTTATTTGGGTTCCAGGTCACAGCGAAATCGCTGGCAACTGCATGGCTGATGAGCTAGCAAGACAGGGAACCCTCGAGGAATTACTTTCGGATAGGGAGGGTCTGGGGGCTCCTCTGACCTCGTGTGGTCTGCTTCTGGACAGATGGGCGTTAAGTCAGCTCAGCGAGCGCTGGGCGAACACCTTGGAGTGCAGAGTGGCAAAGTCTTTCTGGCCACGGGTGGACCGGGGGCGGTCTAGGGAGCTCTTGAGACTAAGCAAGCTGCATCCCACTATTGGTGGGAGTGCTTACTGGTCACTGTGTGATTGGTAACCATGCGGTAAGGCTGAGTGTCGCGGATAACCCTTACTGCACCAGCTGCATGGAGGACGATGAGGTGGAATCTGCAACATCTGCTGCTCTGGTGCCCTGCCTTTGCGAGCCTAAGGTTTAAGCACCTTGGGTCGCACTTTTTTCACACTCCCAATGAGCTCTCGGGTGTGGACATCAGTCGACTGAAGAGCTTCGTTGTGAGCACGGAGCGTTTCTCCGGCAAAAAGCCATAGGTATCGTCTTTCGTCGTTAGAACTGCATGAAAATAATAAAAAATTTTGTAAAATTAGTGTCTAGCCGCCAAAAAGCAAGAAAACAAATGCAAAATCATACATTTTTCACAATTTTCTAACACTTCGCTACACCAATGAAAGCAAAATTCTGTTCGACAGAAAATTCGATACTCAACGAAAATTTCGACACGCTTGCATAGCTCGTAATACAAATTTCACTTTCGATCTTCTATAGCCTGCGAAGATCGAAAATCGAATGCAACTCATAATAAGGGCCTAACCTTTAGATTACCGGCCACTTTATCGCCTCGATATACGAGTTTTCGTTTCCTCATCAGCGCATTAACTTCTCGAATTGATAAATTGTTGCTCACCCGATGTAGCCTTTAAAAATTTGTAGCCAACTTTAAATTTTGGTTTGGTTTTGGTTCGTGTGTCAGATATATTAGATATTTCAACCAAGGTTTTGTTTTTTGCTAACAGTGGCTCTTGCTCTTTATTTGCTTATGTTGCATTGC
This sequence comes from Rhagoletis pomonella, assembly GCF_013731165.1. Classification (NCBI taxonomy): domain Eukaryota; kingdom Metazoa; phylum Arthropoda; class Insecta; order Diptera; family Tephritidae; genus Rhagoletis; species Rhagoletis pomonella. The sequence goes on along the minus strand of NW_023460911.1, from coordinate 15,876 downwards.
CAACCTTTGAAATTTAATGACGAATTTAGTGAACTTTCACTTTAGCGTTGCCGTAATTTCGGAATAATAAATTTATTTTTACCGGTGAGGTAATAAAACGAAAACGAAACGAGGGCGGGAGTCTACATAACTCGAGACTGATTCCCTGTGAATGCCGTTCAAGGCCTATCGGTAGGTTGACGGGTCCAGAGGTTGTTTAATAAACCTCTGGACTTCGTCCGTCAGTTCGTAGAGATGCCTCCTGACGTGCCTTGGCGAGGGCTCTTCTGCAAGCAGCTGTTTACTGGGATGACCACGTCTGTGGCTCACCACAAGGAACTGCTTGCAGAGCATTGTATTATGATCCTTGACTGGGAGCATCTGGTCCTCGTCGTGTAGGTGGTGTTGGAGCGTCATCAGGAGGCATCCAGCCGCTGTTCGTAGTGCCGTGTTCTGGCAAGTCTGTAGCTTCATCCACTGCATCCTGCTAGTCCCAGGCGACCATACGGGCGGTGCATCGTTTAGAACCGGCCGGCCAATTGCCTTGTATGTTGCCAACAACGTTTCTTTATCTTTGCCCCAAGTGCTGCCGGCCAGCGACTTGAGGACATTGTTGCTGCTCTGTACTTTGTTGACAATTGCGGTTGTATGCTCCGAGAAGGAGAGCAGACTGTCGAAGGTAACTCCGAGGATTATCGGGTTATTCACCTTCGGTATTGTTACGCCCTCAACGTGAATAACCAGTTGCAGCCTGACCTCCTTCGTCCAGGTGGTGAATAGGGTTGCCGAGAGGATAGGGCAAGGCTCCTTGCAGTGATCATCCGTCCTTGGTCCTGGTAATTTATTTATTTCATACGTAATGTGACCAACTATTTCATAGCTCAAAGAAGTACAGATTAGGTTGAGTTACGTTAACGCCGCGAGCCGATTACGAAATTTCGAATGCGGCTAATTTTGATCCCTGAGAACTCAGTGTTTGTCCACAAGTGCGTGCCCAAATGTTTCCATCCAAGCCTCGCGAAGGTTGGACAGTCTAAAAGAAAGTGTGGAGATGATTCCACTTCAACTTCCTCTTGAATATTAGGCTTCTACGACAGCCACCGTTGATCGCCAACCTAGTTACCTGGTTCAGGTAACCTTGAGCTACAATAAAAAGGGTGTACAGAAATCGTCCCTTAACCAAAAGTTCCACATCATCTACATAGGCGATCGCCCGACAGCCCACTTTTCCACTTCCTCTAGATGGTCGTTTACAACCGCAATCCAGGGCAGGGGCGAGAGAACACCACCTTTTGGAGGGCTCCGATTGACTCCCCACTTCGCTGCGACAGTTCTGTCACGAAGGAAACTTATTAGGTTGGTTTCAACCCCCAGATTATGAATATACTTGACTATTGCCTCTGGGGTGACATTGTTGAAGGCCGCCTCGATATCGAAGAGGCCCCTACTGCACAATCTTCATGCGTGAAGACTTCCTCTGACCACTTTACCAATGTGTGCAGGGCGGTATTCACCGACCTTTTCTTGCAATAAGCATATTGAGCTCTTGAAAAACAGTGACTGATAGGCCTAAAATCCATAGGAGAAACATGATAACCTTTCGCGGCTTTCGGGATGAACGCAACACTGACTACCCTCCAAGCCTTGGGGATGTACCCGGTCCTCATGCATGGATCAAACCAATTGCACGACAACTTCAGAGCCCTTTGCAGCTGCGCAGATATGATGCCATCGGCCCCCGGCGACTTTAATGGTTTGAACGAATTTATCGTCCAGGCCATGTGACGAATGTCCAGAAGAACGGAGAAGAACAGGACCTGGGGGGAGATTCTGTAACCAGTTAGCGACAATTTTCGAATCGCTATTGCATTTTTTGACGTAAAAACATTTATATCATGCGTCAAAAAGTGCGATAGCGATCCGAAAATTGTTGCTAACTGGTTACAAAATCTCCCTCCCGAAGTACAAAATATCGCAAAGAAGTACATTTGACTGTACTTCGAAGTACGAAGTACACGAGCGAAAAAAGAAGTACTGTACTTCCGAAAGAAGTACGGTTGGTCACATTAGTCATACGGGACGCCAAATGTTCTGTATTTCTTCTAATGTCCGGTATTTGTCCCGTATTTGGTATTTTGGCACCTTTGCGTTAAAATGACATGTCTACTATGCGTTAAAAATGACATGTCTATGAACGAGTTTTTATTTTAAGTCTGGACGCTTGCGATTCAAATCAAGGAGCACATACATTTGTAGATGGTTTCTGAAGTTATAATTTTGCGGAGAAAAACTGGGTATTCGTGAGTATGAATCAGTGATGGAAAAGTAAGCACAATAGTGCCATTTTTGGCACTTTCATTCACAAGAGCACCTTTGCCACAATTCATTCAGTTTTGCCACAATCCTAATTTATAGAAATCTAGTATATAACGAACAATCATATATTACTCAAACAATCATATATTAAAATAAGGGTCATTTAATAAAACTAATAAAAATTATTCAATGTAAAGAATAGTCAAAACTGGTCAAAATGTCGCACTGGTATTATGTCGCACATAGGTATGTATGCATATGTGTAAACAGGTCCGAGTAGCTATATTTCAGTGTTTTTCCCCTTCATAATTGGAATATTGTGTTATTTTACTATGCCTTTCCTCTAATGTAGTACATTAAACATACTCTTTCTAAAAATACATATGGGTATTTCCATACATCACATACGTGACAGTCGTACGTTTCAATGAGGCACAAACAAGGAAAAACATGTGTTTTCTTTTACTTTTTTTGGACCATTGTATAGCACATGATTAGCTCTATATTTAACCGCAAAATGAAAACACTCGAACCGCATGGTCCTTAAATATAAGCAATTAAAGAGAGTCGGTACGTGACGAAAATGGAAGTTGATTTTTTCTTTTCTTACAAAATTGCTAACCTCTGCGAATTGTGGATGGCTCTTTTCGTGATTTGGAGTAATTCTAGTTGTTTTTAAAGTTTTTTGAATTAATGCAACTTGTTTAAATTTTCTTTTACAACCCCAAGTGTGAAGCGACACGCGACGTAGCGTGACGTGACATACATTTCCATCGTTATATTTTTGTTAATATTGCTTTTAAATGAATTTTCAACGCAAATAAAGCATGCATTTTATGTCGAATGCACTTTATATTTTGGCTTCAGCGCCAATTCAGGGTACATTTTTTGGAAATCTATGATTTATTATGTTTCAACTACATACGCCGAATACGAACCAAATCGGACCATAAATATGGTTTGTCGAAATATCTCGACCTTGGCGCCACTTAGCAAGACCATTTTACGCAAACATTTTTCTACCTACATAACCAGTAATAATTTTAAAAAGCAGACAATTTGGGTCATAAATACGTTAGATATATGACTTTTATTTTATTTTTTTGTCGCGGTAGACCTTCCGATGGAAACCCATATGTGGTTCTTAAAAAGCCTTAAAATAAAGCAATTTCAATTTTGTGGCACCTTCATATCCTTTTTGGCACTATTTTTGGAGTCCATTAGGCACATTTCGAAATTTTGGAATTCTATCCCTGGTACGAATCGAAAATAGACGTTAATGATTTTTGTTAAAATTTTCGAAAAGAAATTTCACTAGTATTTAGCATTTCACTTTGAATAATCAGTAGAGCAGCTGATTTTCCTTTTTTCGAGAATTTCGTCTTTAAATTGTTACTTTGCTCACATTTTACTTTAAAATTTCAAACTTTGTTTACGTATATGGATTCCAAAGCCCACAAAAAATACACACGGCTGGCTGTCCAATGTGCCGGGTGTGGAGGCAGTTTTCAAATTTTGTGAAATAAAAAGAAATGAAATTATTGCTGATTGTACGAAGGAATCTATCTTCAACATGAGAAACTCCAAGTAAGATGACTACCAGGAGAATGTTGTAAAAGTAAAGAAGTTCTCAAAGATGGAAGGGTACGTTTTACATTCAGCCCGTTCCGGATGATATTCACTACATTGCGCTTGGTCGAAATCCGAGTCTGACAATAATCCGTTGAATACCACTCGTGTTTCAAAAGTAGTCGCATATTTGCATCATGTTTCCCTGCCTAGGAATGTTTGAAAAAAAATTTTGCGGGGTAAAAATCCCGAGCACAAAGTACAAAGTTATGGAAAAATATTCTACGAATGTGTGATGTTACACTGAATATTTACATATGTGCTGCTTTCACAAAATATCGAAAAATTTACGCCAAATAAAATACTGTTTCAAGGCTAATAAATCTAGAATCATCGAAAACGATTTTTAAAATCCTCTAGCTTTTGTGGAAAAAATAAGCAAAATTAGTTTTAGTCCCGTATTCGGCTGCAATAATTATGGTCACCGTAGCTATGATGGAACATTTGAAAATTTTGAATTTGTCTCTACCATGATATGAAAAGAAGGTAGTTTCATTTCAAAATTTTTGACAAAAAATAAGTTTTTGAAGTTTCATAAATTGTACAAAATTATGACCTACCTTGCCACATTTTTAGCAATCAAACAATACGTCAGAGGATTTAATGTTGTGCGTGGGAAATGTTCGGTTATATGTAAAATGATTTTTCGGAGGGGAGCGGAGGGGGAAGGTGTGTGTCACCTAAAACTCATTAGAAAGAGCACAGTATAAACTAAGAAAATTCATCCTTCGTCTCCCTGCCCCTTCTACAAGCACTCGGGGCCCATTTCAAAATGGGGTAAAATTGGCATTTTCGCAAAGAAAAATTAAATATTATTCGTGTGAGAGGACAGATGACATTTCGCCGCAATTTTGCTGTCGGGCATTTTTTACTGGAGATTTTAAACGAAGGTACCTATTGATTAACTAACATCTGACAGAGCTGTTACGAACGGCTTTAATTGACGTAAAACCAGATTTTGAAAATTTGCCCAACGGGATATCAATATTACGTACATAGAATAATAATAAAATTAATGTTTTTCATTTCTAATAATAATTTTATTTATAAATAAATTTTTTGTTTTTTTTGGCTCTTTGTAGCATTTAGAATTTACATGTGGCTCTTTTCGGCCTCGGCCTTGCCCACCCCTGTTATATACCATTTTAAAGGCCTATTATCCTCTTCTCAGGTCATATTCGATCTTTGAAATCGAACCAAGAATAGTTATTCAACAATAGTTATTCATAATCGCGAGGTCGCGACCTCTAAAGGACCTTTAAAAAAATATATAAAAATAGGCAATAATATTTCTCATAAACACGAATAAAATTAGGGGGTAGGGTCTTGAAATTTCCAAAAATGCATTTTCGATGGGCATCCTATTGTACATATGTATATTAACCAAACAATTGGTTAAGCAACCTAAAATTATGTTCACATTACAGAATAAATTATTTTGTTTCGATCAAATTACTTCACATAAATCAAGTGCGTTCAGGCTTGCTTTCATACTTTCTATAAATATTTCATTAGGACGTGTACGTACGAATATGTGGTTTGAACTTGATTAATAAAAAATAATTGCCTACCTTTAGGCATTTTTAAAATTTCCTCAACGATGAGGGCTAAAATAAATTACAAGTATTTTTTTTTGATTCATGATGAATTATTTCATTTCTGCTTAATTAATTGACAGATTTTACAAGGCGATTACTTGATTTCGGCATGATTTGCTTATAAATTAGAAATTAACCGTAAATTACGATAATGTGAACATGCTTTAAGATCATTTCAAATTTAAAATAGCCGAAAAAATATAACAAGCTTCAGTTATCATAACAACAGCAGCTATTTATAAAAATCATCAAAATTTCTGTCAGTTTCAAAAGAATTTAGTAGCGCATTTCAAAGTCATTGACACCTTGTATTGATTACAGTAAACAATTTTAAGTTGGTATAGATATTACAAATACCGAAAGGAAAAAACTAAGGGGTGTCCTGTTTTCTACGACAACATTTATCCCCCCATA
>NW_023460911.1:0-9540 GCF_013731165.1 Rhagoletis pomonella | reverse complement strand
AGTTTAAAGTATTTTCGCAAGGTAATTAAAAAAAAAATAAATTATTGGACGAACCGCCCTTCCGAATTTTTCGTCATATCTTCGGCATTTACAGGCAATTTGTTTTGTTCGAAAGTTCATTGACCTCAAGAGCCCATTTTAGTATTTACTACCGCCCAGATTCGGTTCCTAACACCCTAATGTCAGTAAATTAACAGCCCTTTCCCACGCCTATGACAAAACTCAGTGGCTGACTATTGTCTTTACTACTGCGCCTAATACTATGTCGCAAATTTATTTTAAGCTCTAGTATGGTGACAATTGCCATTGTTATTATTATGACCTACTGAGCACGCGAAACGATGTTTATATTGTGTTTTAGGCGCAGCAATTGTGACAATAGTCATACGATAAATTTTGTCAGTGTTGTGGGAATAGGGCGGTAAAGCTCGCCAGAAATGATTAGACCTTCGTTAAAGAAGTTTTTCGACTAGAGCTCTTGTTAGGGCCATTTTCTGAAGTAACCTTTAACTTTAAAGCACACTTTATATTTAAACGTTGGATTAAAAATAAAGCTATGTCTAATGTTAAGCATTTCTTTCTTTTTCGATTATTGTTGTTTCCGACAGGGTGGGTGTATGATGTATTTTGGAACGAATTTCCGTCATCCCTTGCCAAATTTGGTTCGGAAATAAAATGCTTTACTTTAAACACAGTCATAAATTTTAATGCAACCTTTTAATACAAAGTGAGCTTTAAAGTTACAGGTTACTTGAGAAAACGGCCCTTAGTCGACTAATGGGTTAGTCGAAAAGCAAAAGTTGTTTCAAAATATAGTCGGCTTTACTTAATTGACTAAAAGCTTAAACAGACGGCAGCGTTGATCCCGATTAACTCGGTCTTAATCCGGATCAACTGCAGTTAATTCCCGAGTTGATCCGGATCAACGCTGCCGTCTGTTTATGCTTTAAGAGGCATTCCACACTGTTTCTATTGGTCAAAAACTACTTTTGCCGATTTTCGGATATGTTGCAGAGGAGGTTCTAAAGTGTTCGTAAACGCCAAAAAAACAATAACAATTTTTTTTTTCAAAAGTTATAAACAACCAAAAAATTAGGTGTCTCGCCGTAAGCCATTGTTTATCACATCATAACTCGATAAATATTGGTTGTATCAAAAAAGTCAATTAGTACTTTTTTGTTGACAAAGAGTCAGGGATTTATAAAAACAATTTTATTTTTTTAAATTCCAATTTTCCATACGTTTGCTAATGAACAATTTAGAAAGTTGCTAAAAAAACATGTTTGCAGGTTTTTAAAAATCTGCAAAAAATATATGTGATAAGAGTGTATATCAAAGATTTAACTGACAAATTTTTAAAGGGTGGGGCTGAGATATTAATTGTTCCGTAAAGCGGTGTCTAAGAAAAAAATTTAAAAACAAAAATTTTAAAGTAAAATTGGATCAAAATACGTGAAGTGGGCCACTTAAAAACCTTTTCTTTCGGATAACCAAGATAGTTACGTACTTTGGTAGAGGTCGAGGTAATATTTGTTTCCCTATACTTTATTTTGCAATCTTTTATATTAACATAATCATTTCTTTGATTGGTCACATCTCCTGAAAGGGCAGAAATAACTTAATCATTTTGGTTTAAATAAAGCATAATCCGTTTTGTCATCTGAGGGGACTTTTTTCAAAAAGTTCTTTAAGAAACTATTTTTATTCATAAAAAACACCATTTTTGGAGGTATTTTCAAATCGGTCCAGCTCGCTTTTTTATATTTATGTTACAATATATCGAATTTCAAATTCATCGTCCAGGGAGTGAATTTTACATTTGAGGCTATGAGTATTAGGAACAGGTATAATACAATGAAATCGACGAGCTCCAACAATGGATGAGGAATTTTCAAATCGAACTTTCAAAGCTTGCTCTCTTGACTCTTTGGCAAATTCATATAACTGACGCGGTGTAGTGATTTGATTACACTGGACCACAAATTTCAACTTTTTCTCTTTACCAGAAACGCCGTTATGAAATTCTTATGTAAAATCACCCCCTGATTCCGAAAATCAAGGTTATTTTTAATTCTATGGTACCGTTTTTGAGATATGTATTTGCAATTTACCGTTTTTGCAAAAAAAAAAAAAATTGGGTCCACTTTATCATATATATCTCAAGAACGAATTAAGCAATTCCAAAACGGTTTGAAGCTTTTAAAAGGTAATAAAATGTTCTATAAACTGTGCATACAACACTTTTTGCTAGGCCCTGTAGATTCAAAGATAACGAACAATCATTACCGATTTTTTCAATTTTTTTTGTAAAAATATAAAAAAAATTGTACTATGCGGGGAAGGATCTCGAAAACCTTTTATTTTTTTGCAGATTTTTTTTTTCTCCCTAAGCTCTGTTGTATTACAAAAAAAATAAGCTATCATCGAAGAAAATCGATGCAAAACTACGTAAGTTATAAGCGATCAAATAAAAATACCCAGGTTGCGCAACTTCAATGTATGTACCTATACATACATACATATATTAAAGGTATAAAGTGCAAGTGAGATATTATCCGGATAAACGAATAACACCATAACAATGATAACACTTTTTCTTTAAATAAATCAAATAGTACTTTTAATACTCGAATTGTATTATAGTAGGTAGAGTGGTTGCATCGAAAGGAAGAGTGGTTGGGTTCGAAACCTGCTGTAGGCATGTAGTTATAAACATGTATTTCCGTCAGTTATGGGTAAGTATGCAGGTAGATTTTCAAAATTATAAGACACAGAAAATTTCTAAAGCCTACATCTAAAACAGGTAGTATTTTCTTTTCCCGGCTTGTTATAAAAAGGAACCTTTCTGTCTAGGTAAGATTTGATTTTTTCAATTTTATTCTTGTTCCGAGTATAAATATGAGTTAATGCGCTCTGAAACTTCATAACATCTTCAAGGCTCGCCGGAGATAGTTCAGTTCATAAGTCTAATTTCAAAACCGTGATTTATTAAAAAAAATAAAATGAGTAAAAGGACGCGAGAATTTGAGTGTAATAAGGATCCAGATATGTTCTGTTTCATGTGTGGCCAATATACTATCATAAGGCGACGACGAGTGTTCTCAGATCATATCAAAACTTTATACTCCAAGTATTTTGGAATTGAGCCTAAAAATGCTGAAAAACCATGGACACCGAACACTTTGTGTACATCGTGTCGAGTAGAATTGATTCAGTGGGAATCAGGACAACAAACAAAAAAAATTCAATAGAGTGTTATATTTGTCAAACAAAAGTACTTGGCGTTGGAAGATCAAGAGGAGTAACCTATGCTAGCGTACCTACAGTGACATTACCAGTACTACATTCAACGGCAGTTGCGGATCCAGTTCCATTGTCAACAGTAACATCTGAGTGCGGGGGATCAAGTTGTACTAAATTTCGCATGGAAAACGAAAGAAACGTTCTGTCACAAGCACAACTTAATGATTGGATAAGAGATTTGGAACTATCCAAGGAAAAGGCCGAGATCCACACTTCTCGTATGCAACAATTTAAATTTGTGTCATCCGATGTTAAGGTGACATATAGTAGAACTCGTCACGAACCATTTTCCAAACACTATACCAAGAAAGACAGTATATGCTACTGCAACGACATCCCTGGTTTATTCAAAGAGTTTGGTCAAACATATGATTCAAAAGAGTGGCGATTGTTCATAGACGGCAATAAACTGAGTTTGGAGGCTGTATTATTGCATATTGGTAACAAAAAGCCTTCTATCCCGATTGCACATGCAGTAAATACAAAGGAAACCTACGAGGAAATGCAAAAAATACTCAAATTTATCAAATATGAAGAGCATGATTGGAAAATATGTTCTGATCTCAAAGTCGTTGCAATGCTATGCGGTCTACAAAGTGGCTACACCAAGCACTGCTGCTTCCTCTGCAAGTGGGATAGCCGAGCTCGTAAGGACCACTACGTCAGAAAGGATTGGCCGGAAAGAGTCGAGTTTACCGTTGGTGTGGATAACATCAAATACACCCCTCTTGTCAAGAAAGAGAAAATCATACTTCCACCCTTAAAGCTCAGTTAGTCTAGACTTAATTTCCGTAACGTAACTTAACTAAATATTTCGGCCAACCTGTTATATGAGAAACTGTGTTGGCGGTTAGTTAAAACTTAACTTAGCGTAAGAAACTTAAGAACCTGTAGATTTTAGGTTCTTAAGTTACGGTCTTACGGAAATTGAGAGCGGTGAGAGAATCAGGCTTGCCAGACTCTCGTTTTTGTATATCTTAAAAATAAATGAAAGCAAACATTGTTGTTTGCATGAATTTTTTTGATGTGGCATTTAAGGCGGCGAACTGTTAAACAGCTGAAAAAGAAAATACAAAAACAAAATATTTCCGCTCTTGGCTTAAGTTGACGTGTTGAGTAATCATTGATGATTTCTTACGGTAAGTTAAATTAAGTTAAGTCTAGACTAACTGAGCTTTTACACATCAAGCTCGGTCTCATTAAAAACTTTGTTAAGGCTTTGGACAAAGAAGGCGAAGCATTCGACTATTTGAAAACAGTTTTTCCAGATATTTCTCAAGCCAAGATAAAGGAAGGTATTTTTGTTGGACCACAAATAAGAAAGTTGATCAACAATAATCAATTCAAAGGACTACTCTCATCAGTTGAGGCAGCAGCGTGGGAATCCTTTGAAAAGGTCGTTGCTTCTTTTCTCGGTAGACACAAAAGCCCTAACTACGAGCAGATAGTGAACGACCTAATCAATAATTATGCGAAAATGGGCGTAAATATGTCTTTAAAAATTCACTTTCTCCACTCACATTTGAGCTTTTTTCCGGCAAATCTTGGCGACGAAAGTGATGAACATGGCGAAAGGTTTCATCAGCAAATGAAATTAATTGAGAATCGATATCAAGGATTCTGGGACGTCGCAATGATGGGTGATTACTGCTGGTTTCTCATATGAGAAACCGATCCTAAACTGAATAAGCGTCAAAGTAGAACACATAATTATTTCGACAACATAGTAAAATCAAATTAAGATAAAGATTGTTAGAATATAGTATAAACATAAATAAATTAAAAAAAAAAGTTAAAAATATGGGTAATTTCATTCATAAATTGAACTTTTAACTCAATAGAAACAGAGCATAGCTAGATATTTCACTCTTCTTTATACCATACATACGTTTTGAGGTATACGTTGAAATTGCGCAACCTGGGTATTTTTATTTGATCGCTTATAACTTACGTAGTTTTGCATCGATTTTCTTCAATGATAGCTTATTTTTTTTATAATATCTGTTATATTAGCTTAGGGAGAAAAAAAATCTGCAAAAAAATAAAAGGTTTTCGAGATCCTTCCCCGCAAAGTACAATTTTTTTTATATTTTTACAAAAAAAATTTAAAAAATCGGTAATGATTGTTCGTTATCTTTGAATCTACAGGGCCTAGCAAAAAGTGTTGTATGCACAGCTTATAGAAAATTTTATTACCTTTTAAAAGCTTCAAACCGTTTTGGAATTGCTTAATTCGTTCTTGAGATATATATGATTAAGTGGACCCAATTTTTTTTTTTTTGCAAAAACGGTAAATTGCAAATATCTCAAAAACGGTACCATAAAATTAAAAATAACCTTGATTTTCGGAATCAGGGGGTGATTTTACATACGAATTTCATAACGGCGTCTCTGGTAAATTTTGGCCGTCGACCAGTGTTATCATAAGGTCTTTGTATACTTGCTCGAGCTGCAGTTCTCTTGAACGTACCACCAATCCCATCACAAGGTGATTTTCCGTGCGACCCACTATGTAACGAAATGACGATTTCGCAGTATCTCCATTTAAAAATAAAAGTGTTTTTTACAGTACATTACAGAAACAGTTTTCCAATAAAATAAAGAAATTCCTGGTATGGTACACATAATAGTAGGTATTCCTTTACCCCCCGAGACAAAATGATATGTCAAACAAAAAATTTCTCACTTTGTACAAAAATTAGAATTCAACAAAGGTGGTATATTCTGTTTGAAGTGTTTACAAAATACCGTTGATTTTTTTATTTTTTTTGCTGGCGGCGTCACGCATTTTCTTCCATACAAAGTAACTATGTTCGACAATTTGTTTTGTATGGAAGAAAATAACACCGCCTGCAAAAAATAACCAAAATCAACGCGAATTCTTAGCCTATTGAAATACTTGGCATTTTTCTAAAATATATGAATACAAAGTTCTTTGTTGTGACTTTTTGTTTAATTTCCCTACAAAGTTTGTAATGTGAATTTATATGCTGTTAAGTATTATATAATTAACTAGGCTTTAATAAAAAATTATTAAACATTAAACAACCGAAAGGAAAATAATCAAATCAGTGATAACGAAAACCCCTAAATACTAACTTCCATTGATGAAATCTGTCAAATACATATTGAGTAAACATTTTTGTCGTCCTATATTCTCGATTCGTCCCTATGTGCGTCGCCAGTACTCATTTTCATTGACCGATGGGGGTTACTTCAGATTTTTTGTTTACCTGCTAAAAGTGGTAAGAAATTTCAACTCCTAGATCGGCTGTAATCATACGAGATTTTTTAATTAACTCCGTAGTGACTCCTTCTGCATTCTTGCGATAATTCTTAACCCCCTCCAAAATATTTTCAATATGCTGACCAATGGCGATGGGGTCTAGTTATAGTCTTCATTTGCAAAATGTTTGCTGTAGCTTCCAGCAACGTTGAATATTTAGCAATTGTCATTAAAGCAAAGATGAACATCGGCCTTGTTATAGCAGCACCCAGTTGATACGCAGACTTTCTTGTGGAAAAGTTTCCCTGAATTGACAACTTTTCTAAAGCTTCCATAACTTCAGGAAAATTTTCTGAAAATTTCCTGATAGCCATATATTTATCCCACCATCTTTTTTCACATAATCGTGATATATTGGAGCATAATTCTTGCGTGTCGTTGATTCTCGAAAAAAAAGTTTGTCACATCTTTTATGGTGGAAATAGTATTTCTTATTTCTGGAACCTCGTTTAAATCATTCACAACAAGATTTAACGGAAGAGGAAGGTTGGGTTTTTCCATCCTGTTCATCATAGAATCGTAAGGGAAACTCATTCAATTCTGTACCAATTCAATGCTTAACGCTGTGCTTACTTCATTGTATCCACGATGAAAAACGCAGGCCTTATGTGGAAATTTAGAGCATAATTACGAATTCGATTACGCATACAATTTTGTATTTTTATTAATTGATTTTTGAATATTTCTCCTTCGTTATGTAGCTGTTAGCTGTAGGGGGCGGGCAGCTGCCCTGATTTCCATTACTCACAGGAAAAAACGAATAGGGAAACTGAGTGCAGTTCGCAAAACAGTATGTAAACATTCCATACTGTGGTGTAGTGGTCAGCAGTGCGCGCTACTATTCCGCAGGGCATGGGTTCAACCCAACATCAAAAAATAAAAAAGTTTTTTTCTAATACCGGTTGCCGCTCGGCAGGCAATGGCAAACCTCCAAGTGCGTGCAATGAAAAACAGCTTATAATAAAAATACATTCGCCGTTGGAGTCGGCGTAAAACTGTAGGTCCCTCCATTTGGTGTGACAACATCAAGGCGTACGCCACAAATCGGAGGAGAAGCTCGGCTAAACACTAACATATTCTTAAGCATCAATCTATTATTATTAATTTAGTTCAATGAGCTGAAGAATTCCAAAAACAGTAAACGGGTGTGGTGTAAGCCTTATGATCGGTTGAAAACACTATCCGTACAATGAGCGGTAAAGCATGGGGGCGGGTCTTCCATAGCTTGGGGCTGCTTCCGAAAATTTGGCAGCTGTTATGACGACCTTCTCAGCGAAAATTCGGAAACAAGTGTGAAAAAAATGTGTTTGGGGTCATTTACATTCTAACAATATAACGACTCCAAACACACGTCCCGCGCTGCTACTCGCTATTTCGAAGAAAATGCCATCGAAAAGTTGAACTGCATAGCTCAATCGGTAGAATAAAATCCGATTGAGCATTGGTTGTAAATTTTAGACTTCAAAATACCAAAAAGCTTCCGCACAAACTTAAGCTGAGATCCCACGATTACCGCCACACACCAATTATTGCCTCATTTTATGCCCCAATAGTGTCATTTCACATTGAATTGACTCATGCGGCAATAGAGGCCGATTTCGTGCTTACTGTGCCCAATCAGATACAACCCGGTTGCGGCAATCGTGTGATAGCTCGATTGGCAATCATGTGGCAATGAAAATTTCAAAATTTCGGCAATATTTATTGTGTTCTTGTGCGGCAATTGAAGTGAACAATACACAACAATATTTAGGCTGTTTATTAATAATTTACTTTTTTTCTCCAAATTAAAAACCATTGAATTGTTATAAAAAGTTTAAGAAATGTTTATAATTTTTGTATAAAGTTTGACATTGGATTTATGTGGTTTTTGTTAGATAACGAGCTATGGTTTTATAGGAAAAAATTAGCATTAAACAAACAGAAGAAAAAAGTCAAGACTGAACAAAATGTTGAGGTGCTATTTTTTGTTGCGAGCTGTACATATAATTATAAAATTTCATTCCAAACATAAATTATATAAATTCACAGCTTTCCTTTAAATATACATAACTATTTTGTACCAATTTTGTTTGTAATTAATAATAAAACCTCTACGTAACAAATAAAAAAAACTTGCAACTTGAACTCCACATAGCACGTTGCAGTTATCGTCGAAAAGTAAAAAACTATACACTCAAACTTCTAAATAAATGCGTCAGTTTTCATTGGACTCAAGGTTTTGTTTCTTTGCTTTCAAACAACAACAAATATGCATAAAATGAGCCCACAATATACAAAGCAGATGCAATTTTCTTTTCTTTTTTTTTTTTGTTAAGAATACGCCATTTTTACACAACAAAGGACACAAGAATTTAGAAGTCAGCGCAACATCTTATTGTCACAATTGCGGCATGCTCGAACAATCGTGTGATAAGTTTGGGGCAATTCTTTTCTTCTTCTTTATTGGCGCGTTAACCGCCTAAGCGATTTTGGTCGAGTCCAAAACAGCACGCGAGTCATTTCTCTTCTGTGCTAACTGACGCCAATTGGAAATGCCAAGTGAAGCCAAGTCCTTCTCCACCTGGTCTTTCCAACGCAGACGAGGCCTTCCTCTTCTTCTGTTACCAGCATCGCGTACCCGCGACGAATATTTTCAGAGCAGGAGCGTTTCTGTCCATTCGAACGACAAGGCCAAGCCAGCGGAACCGCCGAATTTTAATTCGCTGCACTATGTCTATATCGTTGTAAAGCTCATACAGCTCGTCGTTAAATCGTCTGCGGTTTTCGCCATCACCAACGCGTAAAGGTCCGTAAGTCTTTCGCAGAATCTTTCTCTTAAAAACTCCAAGAGCCGCCTCATCAGATGCTTTCATTGTCCATGCCTCCGCGCCATACACCAGCACAGGCATGATGAGTGACTTGTAGAGTGTGATCTTTGTACGACGAGAGAGGGCTTTTTTTCTCAATTG
>NW_023460910.1:20386-30704 GCF_013731165.1 Rhagoletis pomonella | reverse complement strand
TCACTGTAAGTATTCTGTTGATAATGGGTGGAAGTATTGCAAAATTTAATGTTCCTAACTGCATAAATGGAGGAGTTATAACGAAAATTCTCATAACTGATCAATCGGTTGTACGGGAGATATATGTTATAGAGACCCGATCTTTGTTATTTTCACTGTAAGTATTCTGTCAATAATGAGTGAAAACGGTGCGAATTTTCATGTTCCTAGCTGCTTAAATGGAGAAGTTATGGCAACAAATCACATATCTGAACAATCAGTTATATGGAGGCTATAGGTTATAGCAACCCGATCTTCGCCATTCTCACTGAAAGTATTCTTTTGTTAATGAGTGACAACAGTGAAAAATTTCATGTTCCTAGCTACTTAAATGGAGGAGTTATAACGAAAAATCAGTTGTATGGGAGCTATAGGTTATAGTGACCCGATCTTTGTAATTCTCACTCTAAGTTTTCTGTTGATAATGGATTGAAGTATTGCAAAATTTCATGTTCCTTGCTGCATAACTGGAGAAGTTATAACGAAAAATCTCATATCTGAAAAACCAGTTGTATAGGAGCTATATGTTATAGTGGTCCGATTCTTCCGGTTCCGACAAGTGATTAATACATTATAAAAATACACCAACTACCAAATTTTATCCGGATATCTCGAAAACTGAGAGACTAGATTGCATACAAACAGACGGACAGACAGACATACGGACAGACGAACCGACGGAGAGACGGACATGGCTAAAACACTCAGCTCAACGTTCTGATCATTTAAGTATGCATTTTAATGGGTCTATCTCTTCTTATTCTGGTACCTACAGACATGGGACCAAAGTTATAATACCATTTCATGCTCATGAAATGTATAAAAATACGTGTTTTCTTATGTTTGATATTCTTCAGTTCTGGGGGGTGGCAGCAGGAAAAATCAAAAAAGTAGATTTTCCTATGTATTTTTGGGCGACCCTAATGTACATATGGAAGCGGTACAATAAATCTTAAAAAACTCATATACATATTTATCTACAATGACGATTTTATTATATGTATTCGCTTTTAATCGTTTTGGTCATTTGAGGTACGACAAACTTGAATGCATCTGTATCTACTTACGAGTATATATGTGTATGTATGTATGTATGTATGTTCCCCGCAAACATATTCTGAGCGCTCAGAATATATGAGTCGGAAAGGAGTCCTAGGTAAGTAAGAAATATGAGTTTCAAAAACAAACATTTTTTTACTCTTATATGAATCTTTTAGGAGTCATATATGATCCAAGTTATGAGCCAGCACTTTGTGCCAGTATAAAAACAATAACGACTAGAAATTTATATCTAAACTTGTTTATACAGATATGAAAAATAATTAGGAAGGAAAAATAAACAAAATTTAGCTGCAGCAACTGCTATTACATGAATGCTGCAATAGATGTACATATATATGTATGCGCAGAGGTTTGTATATAAATATCCAACAGTATTTGAAATGAATTCCTTGCTAACATGGCTCTAAAGTAAGTTCATTAAGAGAATTGAAGAATAAAGCCAATAAAAGTCACAGAACAGCATACAAGGAGCTCCGAAAGTAGGCATTTATGAGGCCAATAAGAGTCATTTAAGAGCTTCAAAAAGAGTCCAAAATGAGCCGTATATGAGGCCAATAAGAGTCCAATATGACTCATATTGAGGCTCATTTTATGTATGAATTTAAGCTCATATAGGTCGACCTTCGCAGGAAGGGAAACACCCTCATTTCGGACTCTTAAATGAGCTCATTATGAGCACAAAGGCTCCGAAATGGGACTCCTTAAAGACTCATTTATGACTCCAAATGTTTGCTGGGTTAAAACATATTGAAGCGCCTATGTGTTCGTTCGAAAATGGGATGGTACTAAATGGGATTGGTCTTTAAGGCCCAGCGTGCGATGATTGTTTTGAATAATAACACTCTCTTACCAGCGGCGCAGACACCTACGTGCTGTCATTCCATCCACACAGTTCTTCAGAGTACCATTCGTATCACATGCGCAACATCAACAGCTTAGCCTACTTGAAATTCATTGATATAAAATTTCTAAAAAAATCTACCCATCTATACATGCATACACACATACACACATAATGTGACCCAAACATGCAATTATATAACATTGGGTGTAGTATTGTATTTATAATCGTTGGGATATATGTATGTATACATACATATATGCCGGGGTGCTCCGAACGAACTCTCTATAAAACAATCTTCAGTAAATACACCTGTAAATACACCATTTGAGATTGCTAATTCCTTATCAAGGTCCTTATTCGACCTAAGACCAGCATAGAGACGAAAGATTTTAGCGCTAAGAATTTGATAAGAGTTTGGCCTCCGATTTCTGATTTCAGTTTGCTGAAATTTAAGCCACCTCCAAATGGAGGGTGGGTTTTTATGACAACCGATGCATTAGCGAAGTGGTAAAATGTGCATATTACATTTGGTGTGGCCCAGGTTACGTTCCTGCCTGATACAATTCCTGCCTGATATAATTCTCGAATACTTTCATATGTATGTATTTAAGTTAATATTTTAATTAAAGTAAATACATTATGGTGTTCCAAAAATGCATGTGAAAAAGTAAAGTCGAAATCTTAACGCGCTAACCTCCTAGGATTCTCGCATACAGTTTTTCATGATAGCGTTTTTTTTATAGCGGTCGCCCCTCGGCAGGTAATGGTAAACCTCCGAGTGTATTTGTGCTACGAAAAACAGCTCCTCATAAAAATCTAAACGCCGTTCGGGGTCGGCGTAAAACTGTAGGTCCCTCCCTTTGTGTGACAACATTAAGGTGCATGCTACAAATAGAAGGCCAAACACTAACATATTGTTTAAGCGGCAACCTATTTCTATTATAATATTATATTATTATATCATTATTTTGTATTTGTATTTTCATTATTTTGGTATTTCCCCAAGAGCTTGATTTTCTCCAGTTCCTTTATATATATTCTGTATTCCGAGTAGTTTTTCTCGTCTGTTTCCTGTTATAAGTACTGCTATTCGGTCTACTTTTGGTTTTAATCCATAAATTTCGGGCATAAGGCCAATTCTACAGAAAAGTAAACCAACCCGATTTTTTTTCTTTCAAATATTGAACATATTAGTGATTATTGGTATTCACTATATCTGTCAGCTGCTTCTGACACTAGTTGTTATCATGTCCAAGCATTTTGTGTTTAATATTTTGCTAATTTTGTCGAAGGATTTTTCACGAACCTAAAAACAGTTTTCGATACTTCAACAAGGAAAAGTACAAAAAATATAAGCTTTCCTTGATTTATTTTGGCCGATTAAGTTCTGAACTATAGAAAATAAATTAGTTTAACAGGATACGTTGCAAGTTAGCGAAAAAGTTGTTCAGAACTCCTATTAAGTCGTAATGAAATGTACCGCAAATGTTAAGTGTAACGTAGCCAGTGAAAAACTAAAAACGTTTTTTTTTTTTTGATAATAAAGTACCCTTTCCAAAAGGATATATAACATGTCTTCTTAGTATTGTCGATATCATACTGATTCCAAATGGAAAAAAAGAAATCATAGCTGACTTCATTGCACAATTACCTGATAAATAAGTGTAACGTGGCCGGTGCTTTTCTTTTTATTTTAAATTTTTTTTATTGACTTGATAACTATTCTCATTTAATTTTAGCAATAAATAATAACATATATTTAAGAAAGTCTTTTCATGAACAATTGCGTATTGAGCATTGTACTGCTAAATTTTAATAACTATTCTATTGAAATAAAGCGAAACTAACATCTGGAAAATACCCTTTGAAATCTTTATCTCTTAAAATTTTGACTATATATTTGCCTATAATTCAATTAGTTTTTTGCAACACATAAATCTGATAAGATATCTGCCCATTATACGTGATTGTGCTCATAACACTACAATTTTATAGAATCTGATACAAGTCTACACCAGACTATTTATAAAGAGTTTATAATAATAATAATAATAGATTGGCGCTTACACATATGTTAGTGCTTGGCCGAGCTTCTTCTCCAAATTGTGGCGTGCGCCCTGATGTTGTCACACAAAGGGGAGGGGACCTACAGTTTTACGCCGACTCCGAACGGCGATTTTATTTTTATGAGAAACTGTTTTTCATGGCAGAAATACACTCGGAGTTTTGCCATTGCCTGCCGAGGGGTGACCGCTTTAAGAAAAAACCTTTTTTCTATATTTTTGCGATGGTGCGTTGACCAGGGATTTAACCCAGGCCCTGCGGAGCGTGCACTGCTTACCACTACACCACAGCGGCCGCCGGAAGAGTTTATAAGTCTATTTATTTTGATTGTTTTTGTTTATCGGCCTTTAAATTGTAAACTGATGTAATTTTTATTTTATAAGCTCGAGGCCCAGAGAATACATAAAACACAGGTTTTAGTTCTTTAATTTTTAATATCGATATTTCGACCTCAGATTGAAGATTACCTCAGATTGAGGTCAAAATATCGATATCAAAAATTATGTGTTTTATGTATGCTATTTATTTTGTTAAAAATTGTTTATGTTACAACTTTTCTATAAAAGCGATAAATGCATTAACATTTTTTTATCTAAGATTAACAACGTTGTGGAAACCACCGTATCTGATTTGAAATTGTCTTGGATGGCATTGGAAAAAAATAATTATTCGGAAAGGATTAATGAGAAAACACACAACATGGTACTTTAGATGAGATTTTGCGTATTTTAAGTTATTAAAAATAAGTGGTTTTTGTAGTAAAGTTAAATAAATATTATTTGCGACGATAATAGTTAGAATTTTTAAGGATAAACGAGTTTAATTTTTAATCCTGCAATAGAAGATCCCAATTGTAGCTCAAACAGTTGTTTATGATGACAATAAGAATGCAAAGAAAAAACGGATGAAAAAAGCCTTTTGGTTAAACCTTGCCCAAGCGAACCGTACGTGTAACGTGGCCAGTGTTTTGTGTAACGTTGCCAGTGCCCAAATTTTATGAGCAAAAATTGTCAAAAACCTAAAATTTACAACAATTGGGTAAGCAAATGACCACCTGCAGTCATTGTAGATGACATACTGAAAATATAGCAATATTCGCTCACCCGTCTCGCAGAAATTTCAAACTTTCTGACACAACCCATCATTAAACTTCCAAATAGTGTAACGTAGCCGGTGCACATTCGAGTGCCTATAACTTTGAACCCCAAGGAATAATTAAAACCTTTCTTTTACAGGTACATAGATTGGACCATGCGTGATCATATCACCTAGCAAGCCCAGTTGGTTTTGTGTTATTTAGTGGACAATTGATTCATACGTTAGAAAAAATGTGTACGAATGTAACGTAGCCAGTCAAATAATCGGCCATAAGCTTGCCATCCCAATGCAAGAGAAAATTCATGTAAGTCACATCGTGTATAATCCTGACGAACTTGTATTCTGGACCACTTAATCTTCGAGAAATTGTGGCATTAGAAATATTGTGACCCAAGAATTTTGATATGCAGTGCGTAGCATAAATGAGTACACGTTTGTTTTTGTTAAATATTTACAAGGCTTTTAAGTTAAATTTTGTTTTGTTATTATTTCATAAAAATATGCTTCATGTTTTAACCAAAACTATATAAATCAAACTTTCAAATTTAATACAGAGCCTAGAAAAATTTTACAAATTTTCATAAAAATATGGTTCATGCTTTAACCTAAACCTAATAATCATACTTTTAATTAAAATTGTCTTATATTTAATAAAGTACAAGTTTTAAGCGGCTGGAAAATGGCGTTGATTTTTAATTTATTTATTTTTCTGCTGACCAAACTGCATACTCAAAAAAATCTAAAAGAATTAGATTAAAAAGCTGAAATTTTAATAAAAATTTGTGAAATTTTTCTAAGCTCTGCATAAAGTTTGATTTATAAGGTTTTGGTTATAGCATGAACCATATTTTTATGATAAAATAACAAAAAAATGTTTACTTAAAAACTTTGAAAATATTTAAGAAAACTCACCGTGTACTCATTTTTGCTCCAGTGACATGTAAGGCACCCCTATCAGAAATATTTGATCGATTTAGCGCTACAACAACTGCATGAGATTGGCATATTTTTTCGATTCTGGAATTGGCCTACGGTAGCAGAAGTGGCAGATGTTTGCTCCTTCAAATTTAATATTTTTGTCGCTTTGGCTAACGAGCAAGCACTTAGACTTTCTTATATTGAATTTTTGCCTTCTGCTCACACTCTTGGGTACGCCTAATGTGACCAACTATTACATAGCTCAAAGAAGTACAGGTTAGGTTAGGTTAGGTTAAAGTGGGTACCCCAGGCAAGGGACACACTTAGACAATGGAGAGACTGTCCTTTGTAATACTACGAAAAAACTGAACGGATACCCTTCATTTAGTCGGCGAGACGCCGCGAGCCGATTAGCAAATTTCGAATGCACCTAATTTCGATACCTGAGAGCTCAGTGTTAGGTAGGAAGTGCGAGCCAAAATGCTTCCACCTTAGCCTCCCGAAGGTTGGATAGTCTAAAAGAAAGTGTGGTGATGATTCCACCTCACCTTCCCCTTGACAGCTGTTACCTAAAGGATCAGTTGAAATTCCTTGTCTTACCGCGTGAATACCACTCGCACAATGGCCTGTTAGAACCTCCATCACTAGCCCTTGAGGTAACGTGTTTTTCGGCACCATTAAGGGATAACGATGAGCCACTTGTGTCTTGCGCTGCAAAAAGCATTTTAAAGTGCCCTATAAACACATTTTCTGCAGCAGAAAAACTCTTTTTTCCTTTATTATGCCCCCAAAGAAGCACTGCTTTCTTTTATCTATTTTATTAGGGATTCAGTAGAGTACGTAATTTCATTATCGCGAAAACGAAGTATGCGTGTTATTCTAGCGCTCGCCGAGCTAACACAGACAGAGGCGTTCCTACTTGCTTATTATCTGGGGATAATGTTTTAGGATACCTTTCCGACGCCAGGACATCAGCCACGCAGTTTTCCGTGATTTCACTGTGGTCTGGCTCATAAACTAGCCCTACGAAGAAGAACTCCGAAGCGATTGATAGAGAGGTCAGACATGCCTTTACCGATTTCGAGCGCACCATCATATCCTTTAGCAGTGAGTCTACCCCTTCCTTGATGGCAGCTATTTCCACCTGAAAGGCACTGCAGAAGTCCGGAAGTCTGAACAAAGTTCTGATGGAGAGTTTCCAACTGAAGAAACCTCCACCAACCCTGTCTCCAAGTTTTAATCTGTCCGTCAAGAAGTTTACCGCTCGCTTGTTCGAGTAACCCTGCCCTACCTAATCCTCTCTTGAAAGTATAGATAGAGAAGGAGCTTCAGGGATCTATTTCAGAAGCGCTGTAATCTATGTGTTCAGGGCGAAGTCAAAGCCCTCCATAACTCCACACAGTGTTACCACCCGGTTTCCCTGAGCCTAATAGCAGTTCGTGCTGCGGCAATTCTGTCTACAATATCCGCAGCC
The DNA here is from genome assembly GCF_013731165.1 of Rhagoletis pomonella. Lineage (NCBI taxonomy): Eukaryota > Metazoa > Arthropoda > Insecta > Diptera > Tephritidae > Rhagoletis > Rhagoletis pomonella. The sequence goes on along the minus strand of NW_023460910.1, from coordinate 23,205 downwards.
GCCGAGTTCAACATGACGTTAAGGGCCAGTGTAGGTGTGGTTCCTAAAGCTCTACTAATTCCAATAAGGGCTATTCGCAGTAAACGCTCCAGTTGTTTTACAAGTTTAGCCTTTTCTAGTGAGTTCCACCAGACAAGGGCTCCGTGAAACAAGATAGGCATAAATCTGGGTTCATAGAGCTAATTAATTATTTTAGGCGAGACGTCACCTTTTACAAATAGCTCCCCTACAGAAGTACAAGGCAACCGACGCCTTCTTTCCTCAATTTTACACTTTAACGACCGCTTACTATCCAGGATCAAGCCTAAGTACTTGACCCTGTCTGTCGTATCTTGTACTTCCTGTCAAACAAGACCACGTCTGTCTTGCCGCCCAACTAGTTACCTGATTCAGGTAACCTTGAGCCAGATCAAAAAGGGTGTCTAGAATTCGTCCCTCAACCAAAAGTCCCACATCATCTACATAGGCGATAACCCGACAGCGCGCTTTTTCTAGTTCCTCTAACAGGTCATTTACAATCGCAATCCAGAGCAGGGGAGAGAACACCGCCTTTCGGAGTGCCCCTATAGACTGTGCGCTGAGTGCAGGCGCTCCCCCACTCTTCCGCGACAGTTCTGTGACGAAGTAAGCTGTAGATAAGCCTTATTAGGTTGGTTTCAACCCAAAGATTATGAATAGACTTCAATATTTCCTCTGGAGTGACATTGTTGAAGGCCGCCTCGATATCGAGGAAGGCCTCTACTGCATAATCCTTATGCGTGCAGGCTTCCTCTAACCACTTTAGCAATGTATGCAAGGCGGTATATACCGACCTTTTCTTGCAATAAGCATGTTGGGCTCTTGAAAGACAGTCACAAGAAATCACGTTTCTTATGTGCAGTGAAGTTTTTAGCAAAAACGAAGACAGACTGATAGGCCTAAAATGTCTAGGACAAATATGAGAGCCTTTTCCGGCCTTCGGGATTAGCGCAACACTGACTATCCAGAATCGATAAGCCAACCAATTGCACGACACCTCCAGAGCCCTTTGCAGGTGCGCAGATATGATGCCATTGGTCCCGGCGACTTGAAAAGTTTAAACAAATTTATCGCCCAGGCGATATGACGATCGTCTAGATGATCGAAGACGTACTTGGCCTGAAGTACTAATCGCAAAGAAGTACATTTGACTGTACTTCGAAGTACGAAGTACAAGAGCGAAAAAAGAAGTACTGTACTTCCGAAAGAAGTACGGTTGGTCACATTAGGTACGCCTCTTCCGGGCCTCTGCTTTTGCTATATCTACTATATATTTGTAGAAGTATGTATGTATGTATGTGCCAGGTTGCAGCCTAAACGGATAGGCAGAATCGAATGAAATTTGACAGAGTATTGCCATGAAACCTGTGCCTATAGTGGGGAGAAAAAAATTGGGATTGAAAAAAATTAGTTTTTTTTTTTGAAACCATACAGTCTTTAGACCATTCCGAAATGGAAAAATTAAATCGTTTTTGTTTTATCCCGCCATGCTGCTAAATTAAAAATGTTCATTCATAATGACTAAAACCCCTTCCGAAGTAAGCATTCTACCGGAAAAGTGCAGCTATACTAAAACAGCTAAGCGAATTGGCAGCTGAACCCAATATTACTAATGAAACAAGATTTGTAGTACAGAAAATGATGATCAATATATACTAGTTGAAACACGATAAAGCTAAAAATGTGGCTCATAAGGATGCCTTAATTTAAACAGAAAGAAAATAGTTTGTCTCCTTTAATTTATGCTGAACTTTATGCTGCTTTTTTATCACAAGTGCAGACGGGCGGCCAGTGTTTCCTTGGAAATGTTGTTACTTTTTTCTTAGGTTTTCAGGTAAAATTTCTAGAGCAACAGTTAGAACAATATACTTCTTGACAGAGTTTTTTTCTGGAACTGTTTTCACTTTGTAAATCTTCCACCTTGTGTTTTGTCATATTTAGTTCTACGCAAAAGTGATTCCAAGAAGTTAACCTTACTTGCTCATTTCCTTCCTGAAATGTTCCGATTCTTCGTTAGTTTGGTCACAATTCCCTTTGCCTTTTCGCGATCATGCGACTACTTCAATTCAGTGTTGCCAGAACTTTTTGAGACGACCGGCTAGATGAAAAAAAGATCGGCTAGAAACAAGCTTTTCCCCTGCTAAAAACGGCTAGTTATTTTTTTCAGACAATTCACGTTTTCATTATAAAATAACATAGAACAAAACACAACAAAATTAATTAAAATTTGTTTTCAGTTTGCAACGACCCCCTATAAAAGATTTTTCTTATTTTGCTACTTATCTCAAACTAAAAAATCATCATCATCATCAGCGGAATCAATATTAAAATTATAGTAACATTTACTATCCAATATCAGCAAATAAGCGATTCCTAAAATAAGGAGACAATACCTTTCTTATCAGAGCACTACACTTACATCTGCCCTACTTAACTTCTGCAGCTATTTAACTGTCGCTAACAATTCTTCTGCATCATAGATAAATGGTCTATAAACAGTACTATATAGTTCAGCTTCCTTTACTAGCCGTATAGTCTTAGTTGCCTTAAATGTAATTCTTGGCTGACCTTCTCTAGATAAAGAATATGGTACAGCGACATGTTTAATTGTTGCCAAATGTTCTAGAAGACTGACTTGTAGTCACAAAACTAAACAAGTAAGAAAGTCTAAGTTCGGGCGGAGCCGAACATTAAATACCCGGCGCAAGTATTAAAGATATGTTTTCCACCTTGCCGAAAGCTACCGCTACATGATAAGCCGGGGTGTATACATTTTAAGTAAATTAGCGTCCTTAAATTTC
>NW_023460910.1:0-19986 GCF_013731165.1 Rhagoletis pomonella | reverse complement strand
TGAAAATTTTAAAATGTACTTAGCGGCATTGTGCTACTACACTCTAACAAAAAAATGTGTAGATTTCCTACCGAAAAGGTAGATTACTGATTTCCTACCTTATTATTCGCGAAATTCCATGCTCGCTTATTCAAGGAATAGTTTGTTTAAATTTCGGTGTGGTGTGCCAAAATTTACTAAGAAAGTGTACGCGAGCTACAAAATACACATCTGCTGTTTGATTTCACCCTTAGAATTGTGTAAAGCCACTAACAAAAAGGATTTTTACACACGAAAATGTGTAAACGAGAAAAATACATATTCATCGTGTAAATTTACCAAAAAAATTTAAAAATAAACAAAAATATACTTGATTTATAGTCGCATTTTTAAAATAATTTTTTAGAGTGTATGACAGCACGGCCGAGTAATCGTAGCCAACTTATGTACAGTAGACTGCATCATACAAAAAAAAGCGGTACTGTTTTTCCACTGGAATTATAAAATCTATGTATTACATTTTAAGACTTCCACCAAATAAACAGTTTTTTTAATATTTTTTGAAAAAATTACTTCAGGTGACTGAGTAGTTTAAGCTTAAAAAGTTTTCATAAAAATAAAAAATAAAAAATTCTACGGAATCATAATAATCAGATTTTTGATGCTGTTTTTGCACTTTTTTCAAAGACTGGTTTAAGAAAAACTTAAGTAACTCAGCCAAAACCTTACCATTTAGACTTATGAGGTATCATTTTCTCACCCTTTTAATTTCTTTGCGAATAAGCTCACTCAAAATAAGAAAAAGGGAGGTAAGATAACCGAGTGTCATTCCATGTTGAATTTAGATGTGTTGGAATTGAAAAAAAAAAAATTGGGACGTGAATGAGTTTTTTTGCAAAGAAACAAAAAGGGTGAGAAAATGATACCTGTGATACCTTATAAGTCTATATCGGTAAAGTTTTGGAGCAGGTTTTCAAGTTTTTCTTAAACAAATCTTTGAAAAAATTTAAAAAACAGCATCAAAAATCTCATTATTATGATTACGTTGATAAAATTTTTTAATTCTTTTATGTACACTGCCGGAACAAAGTATTGGCACAGCAATTTTCTCACAATATATGCAACAATTTTTATTCTAATATTTTCCCGCCAATTTTGTATAAAACTATGGTACATTCAACAACAAAAAAAATATATTTCCTAAACTTTGTGCAAAACTCGCGAAAATTCAGCAAATTTTCATCAACATTTTCAACTTTTTAATCAGATGAGTATGCAGTTTTGCAGCCCATTAAATTCTAGCAAAAAAATTCAAGTTCGGAGTAAGTCAAAAATCGCGTGATTTTTGAGAATTTTTTTGTTGAAGGTGTTTTGCATTTTTTCCATATAAAGTATTTTCGAAAAAAATTGTTTGTATGGAAGAGACTACGTAAAAAAAAATTACCAAAAATCAACGGTAATTCCGAGCTACTTAAAACTTACACTTTATTATAATAAAGTTGATTGGGCTACAAATCTGCATACTCAAAGAAATTCTAAAAAAAAAATCTGATTAAAAATTTGAAAATTTTCATGAAAATTTGCTGAATTATCGTGAGTTTTGCACAAAGTTTAGGAATTATATTTTTGTTGTAGAATGGACCATATTTTTATACGAAATTAGCGGAAAAATATTAGAATAAAATTTTGTTGCATATATTGTGAAAAATTTGCTGTGCCAATACTTTGTTCCGGCAGTGTACATTTTTTAAGCTTAAACTGTTTTGTCATCTGAGGGGATTTTTTCCAAAAAATCCTTTAAGAAACTATTTTCACTACAAAAAGAAAAACTTCCCTTTTTTTCGTTAATTCAACAAATTCTCGTAAAAACTTCGAGTTTTTTAATTAGACTCCGAGTATGTAGTTTTGTAGCCCATTTATTTCTAGTAAATAGAATAAAGTACAAGTTTCAACAGTCAGTCAAAAAGTCAGAACACCTACAACCTCCCCCCCTAAATACGGCCTTGACGCCCATTTTCCAAAATTCCAAACAATGTTACTTCTTTTCAAGGGATTGTTTTTAGTATCAATTTTGAGTAAATTAGCGTCCTTAAATTTCGAAATATTGAAGTTTCAAGCATTTCTGAAATTTACCGTTATATGAAAAGCGGCCATAATTTTAGTCCGATTTCAATAATTTTCAACGTTTTGCTTTTATGTGGCAAGCACAATAACCACGCCGAGTTTGGTACAAATCGGTAGGACGGTTACCGAGATACATATATCTGATCATAAGTGGGCGGTGCCACGCCCATTTTCTAAAATTTTACCATAAATATGTTTCTTGGTAAAGTATTGTTGCAAGCGTAAATTTTGAATAAATTAGCTTTAATGTTTACTGATTTATCGAGTATTTCGTATTTCTCTAAATTACCGTTGTATGGGATGGTGGCTTGGTTATTGTCCGATTTTAAAAATTTGGTGCCATTTGGTGTGCTGTACCAAGGCCAACAACTGTGCCGAGTTTGGAAGAAATTGGTGCAGCGGCTACCAAGGTATAAACATGTAACCATCAGTGGGCGTGGACACGCCCATTTTCCAAAAATTTATAATATTCTTATTATTCATCTAAAAATTATTGTAAATATAAATTTTGAGTGGGTAATCTTCACTAATTACTAAAATATTGCAGTTTTCGTATTTCTGAAAATTACCGTTATATGGGAGGTAGGCGTGGTTATTGCCCGATTTTGGCCATTTTCAATACCATCCGTCCTACGCCCGAAGGAAGTGCACATACCAAGTTTCGTTAACATATCTCAATTTATACTCGAGTTATCGTGTGCACAGACGGACTGACGGCTTAATCGATTTCTCTTTTCATTCTGATCATTTATGTATACATTTGTCTATATCTATCTCGATTCGTTTTGCTTGTTACAAACAACCGTTATGTGAACAAAGTTATAATACCCTTGTGCACAAGTGCGCTCGGGTATAAAAACAGTAAACAAACAAATTCAAAACAAATAAATTGGTTGTACTAGAACTTTTTAATAGAAGCAACTCACGTATGGTGGACAATAAAAATACAAAGCATTATGATAAGAAACTTAAAAACAAGACATTACACACCGTTTTATTGAGCTTTATATCACACTTAAGTAAAAATAAGCCTATATTTCCCAAGCTGGCAAAGAATTGAAAATGTGTATTTCTTTTTGTAAGTCGTTTAAAGTACAAAAGCGCGTATCGTGGTTCTGCAAAACCTTGTAACTGACATTTGTGCCAAAAAAGATATTTGCTCACCGGAAGCTCCTATCATCAAGCCCTTAACCATTTATGAATAAATATAAAATATCGATACTTAGACATAAGAAGAAGAGATATTTAAGTTTAAAAGAGAGAACCGTTTTGAGTTATGGCAAGTTTTACTCTCTCCTATAAAATTTAGGCAACCTCACATACGAGGTTTCGCATTTTCTTGACACGCGGTTTTGTTCTTTAAACTAGGGATGTTGCGAATGTGGAATTTTAGACATCCGCGGATGCCAAGTATTTTTAAGAAATAATTTAGATTAGTAAACTAGGTGATTTAGTTAAATAAAAAATGGAAAGGTTAGTAATTTTTAATAATGTTTTTTTTTAGTACTTGAGTTTAAAATTTGGAAAATTGTATTTAATAAAAAGTTTTTAAAGGGTCGTATATCAAACAACTAAATAACTACTCGCTCGAGTCGTCAAACTTGAAAAACTTGAAACTTGACAAAATTGTAAATTCTTTTCGATTTACGCTGCACCAGTCGAGAGGACTTTCAGTTATATTTATTTTTTTATTGCGGTGCAATAATTCCTTTTTGAGAATTCCATCGGGGCTGCAAATGTCGGATGTATCCTCCTGACTTTCATCTTCACAATCTAGCATCATGGCAAGATCGTTGTTTTAACACCGTTGTTTTCCAAAGAATTCTTCATTCTCATTCTTTTGGTTGTTTCTGAATTTGGAGAACCTGTAACGTCAACAGCGTTTTTCAATTTTAGTTTTTGTAATTCATTTTTAATCCTTTCTTCCGTAACTGGCCAGATATTCGTTTTATCAGTGCACTTGCACAATATTTTTTTACGAGTTAAACTTGGCGTAATATTTTTTATTCCGAAATAAAAGTCCTTTCCGGATAATAAACAAACAGCTTGTCAAAATTAACAAAAATTGGTATCATATGAAAGAGGACTGAAATAATTTCTGACTGAAGGATCTCTATTTATATTTTTTTGTATCATTTAATACTAAAGAAATTCATATACCTGACCCAAGGTTTTTTCTATTGTAAATAATTAACATTTTGTATTGATCTATTTTTCAATAGGTCGCTTTGCTCGTTTCGACATTTCATTTTTAAAGTTATTTAAGTCCTCTTTCATTTGATACCAAACTTGTTTAATTTTGATAAGCGGTTTGTTTTTTATCCGGAAAGGACTTAACTCGTAAAAAAATAAGTGTTATTTTCGGTCCCTTCAATAATCGCATTCGCAAAAGATCCGCATTGATTATTGCGAATGCGAAAACGAATGTTAAAATTAATGCGGAAGCTCCGCGGTTGCGAATGCGAATGCGGATATTCGCAACAACCCTGCTTTAAACGACGATATGTAGAAGTATTGCATACATATTTTGGTGCCTTTTCAAGTATAAAATCCATTGAAAAACGAAAGAAAACGGCATCCCTATGATTTCAACTTATGCCAAACGTTTTTAATATGAAAGACAAAAAACGTAAACAAGCAATTTCTGAACAAAAAACTGTTTATCCACAAAGATGTTTAAATGGAAGCATTACACTTTTGAAAGAATAGCAATCCACAAGGCTTTAGGCAGTAGGCCCTTTTTAAAGCACATTAAAACAAATAATAAGCTTCTAGTTTCGAAGTTAGCTCGAAATCAAATGTTTGTTGTTTGTTGTTTACAAAAAAAAATACTTGCCAAGTATATAAGTCAAAATTGTTAAATATATATCGCTTTCATTCATTTCTTCATGGAGTTGGTGCTTCTTTTATAGGAAAATTCATACGGCTTATGACCAGATTCATACCATGTAAATGCACCATTAATATTAAAAATAAAAAAATAAATATAGGTGGAAAACAATATCATTTTAAATTTGGTCCAAAATTATATGTTCTGTTTGTATGTATGTATGTATAAATATGTATAATCAATGACTTTTTAATTTAAGTTTTGTGAAAATGACATAACATTGCTTGATCTGTTTTTGAAGAAAGTTTTTCTGCATGTGTTTATGTGTTTGAATAATGCTACGATATACTTAATATACATATAAATAACCAAAAAACTCGATAATCTGGAAGCAGTAAACTCCTACAATATTAAAGTTTAAAATGTATTTAATGAGAATATGAAGGTATCTGCAGGAGCCTTTTGCTAATCTTTCAATCCCCGACCAACAAAAGCATTCTAACCTATCTGAATCTACTGGGAAGAGTTTTGCATTTGTTTAAATTTACTTGGATTCTTACATACTAATGTACGTATTTACACACATACATGTGTATGTGTTTATAACTACAAAAATTATTGGTGCTGTTAAAGTACATACATATGTATGTATGTATGTACAGTGCAATCGCAGCTATTGACTCAAATTAGACGCACCTTGAATAATTTTTGAGTAATGTTGGACGTTATAAGGTGTGTCGCATTTCATAATTTATCTTGATGCAGTACAATCGATCGCCTGACATCGTCGATGAGTTGCTACGCTGCTTCCGGTAGGCATGGATTACTTGTAAGTTATGTCTAGCTACATATGTACATATTTTCAAAAATAACTTAGGCGAAAGATGTCGATATGTAAAATATTATTTTGAAAATATAGTCTAATTATCCAGGCGTCACTCTCTAAAAATCAGTAGAACTTTTGCTTAAACAATTTAAAATCCATTTTTATGAAGAAAGAAATGCAAAATACTAATGACTCACGTTAGCATTAAAATAAAAAAGAGTTTAATAAAATTTTTTTGAACTCCATATATGGTGTTGTGGAACAACTACCAGAAAAATGTCACGGTTACAAAATATGATCATGTAAAAAATTGATTTTCCCATTATTTTTCCTAAAAAAACTAATTTTTGGCATCACCATGCTATAGCATTACATTCTATGAACATTGACATTGATATCAAACTTGCCACGGAATTGAACTTCTATTTCTACCACTTGGTAGGATCCAAGTTAAACCCCTGGTGTTATCGTCAACAATAACAAAAAATTTATAGCGATCTCCCGCTTTGCCGGCTATGACAAATTTGCGAGTGTACTTCTGTTTAAAAAGAGCGTAAAACTAAAGGATCCTTTCATGGGCGTCGCTACCTAGGGACGGCTTAGTTAGGGCGATCTGAACCAGTCACAGGATTGAGTTATAGATCAAATTAAATTTGCAAGCTCCACAGGTTATTCAAAACCAAGTAAGACCAGTGCTGTCTTCGGCTATGCCGAAGGCTTCATATTTTTCATGAACATCAGAAAATTTTACTTAAACATAATTATTACTGCATTTGAAATTAGTTGTTTGGGAGCTAAACAAAATTTTTATATTCACAGCATACATACTTAGATAGAGGAGTTACATATATAAACAAAATCATATCTAAACAATCAGAGGTACGGAATATATATCTTTTAAAGCATCAATCTAAGTGATTTTCAATGCTGTGTGTGATCGGTATGTAAACCGGTAGCACAATTTAATGGTTTTAGCTGCATACATAAAGGAGTTATATCGCAAAAACTTGTATCTGAACTATCAGTGGTATAGGATATAAGGCTTATACAGCACCGATCTTAAAATAGTAAGTTGTAGTGAGTAATAAAATTATAGTTAAAAAAAACCAACAACACGCTTTTATTACAAGAAGAAGAAAAAAATTATTTATTTATTTAAAGATTCGTTAAATAAGGATATGAAGTTCCCTAACTTGATGTTATTTAACCTTTTAAACTAGCTCAAAATAGGATTAAAGTAATTGGCACGTAGTCATGGTCGAAATAAAGTCCACTGAAAAGTTAGTTGCAGCTATTTTTTACAGGCATCCATTGGTAGAGGGCTTCGGGTATACGAATTTGTTGTAACAACAGGAGTTAAAGACTTGCTCTATCTGCTAGTCTTTTAAAATTTCCTCTAATCACGTCGTAAGCAGATTTCCCATGTGAACTTGGAACAAAGTTCAATTCTGCCATTTCCTTGAAGGGATTTTCATTATTTCAGACCTTTGGTAAAGTTAATATGATTTATTTATGTTGTTTTTGTTTTTTACACCCCTTTCCTCTTTCAAAAATATAAAATTTCATAAAATTTCAATGTCTATTCATAATATGAGCGTTAGACGATCTAGAGTCCAAACGCATAAGTAACCCATTACGCCCATTTGGGTACTTAAAGTTGACATTGTAGACAATGTTTCTATGTAAAAAATAAAAATTAAAAAAAATGCTATAATCAACAAAAAATCAAAAAGAAAAATGTTTGCTTAATTTATTTTTGTTTTTTATACGTTGCACATTAATGTAAAAAAATGTATAATTAAAGCCCATAATTAGGCGGAAGAAATACATTTTTTTTCATAAAGTTGCGTTAAAAGGTTTCCAAAATACAGCACTTTAAAGAAAGGTATGTATGACGTTTTCTTAAAATTTAAGTACCGTGTAAATAGACAACCCTACGTTATATCGGCAAAATATGCTGCACGTATATTCATGTCACCTAGACCTTCCATCTCTTCAACTTTCATCCAAATCCTTAGAGGTCGCGCACAGAAATCCCTCCTTTCACGAAATTCTTTAAATAAATCTTGAGCTGAATACTGAAATATATTCATGAATATCACGTTTTATTATATACTATTAAATTCATATTATTAGTAAGTATTTCTTTACTGCATTCACCCGAATTCCTTATATTATATATTAATTCCTTATAAAATTTATCTATGTTTATAAATTTATATATGTTTATGCATCTAAGCATACATCGAAAATTTGTTTTAGAGAATCAATAGGGGTATTCATGATCCGGTGCATATGGTCTAGCATGGTGCATAGATAGCATAAATAGCATGATTGTTGTTGTTTCATGTGTTCAAACAACAACAAAATTAGCCAATCATGCTATATATATGCACCATGCTAGACAGTATGCACCGGATCGTGAATACCCCTAATGTGAGACGTCTGCTTTTTAAATAATTTTTGTAAAACAAATCGATAAGTACATATCGTCCCCCGAATGCCAGAAAAATGAATGTGTAAAGATGAAAATTTTGGGAAATCTAGTTTGAAAGTTTTTTTACGAGACTTAACTCTACATTCATTGTGAAATATTGGTTTTCATGTACTCATGGTATTCTGGGTTTTGGTAAAACATAGAACATCCAAAGGTTAATTAAGTCAACCCAATAACTCAAACTGGTAAATTTGCACATTCATGCTTCTGGCATAAGGGTGGCGATATGTATTTACTTCGCATTTATTAATTTTTTATACGCCTGCTCTTCATATTTCTGTAGTAAGAAAATACTAGTCATATTTCCCGTTAATATTCTTCTATTTGTATGAAAACAAGTCAATAAAATGAAAATTTAGAACTTCACTCTACTTACTAAACTAAATTTATATTTTGCTATTAGTTTAGATTTTCTTTTCAAATGGAACCATTTAGTTTACATATATGTACTAATAAGGATAAATCAATCAACTACATTAAATTATTGAAATCAAATTTTCGAGGGATTTTTTTATATGTCATCCCCCTTAAATTCGATCCTGGCGACGCCCATGGATCCTTTGAATGATAACTTTAAGACGCGCACGAGTAATTGCAGTATAAACTTCACTCTGAGCCTTCACACCATGGGTCTTAAATCAGTTTGGAGTTTGCCAAATTGCGAAAATAGGTTTCTTAGCATTTTGCTGTAGCGTCGTAAAGAAGTGCTTAAATTTTCTATGAAAACATGCTATAAGGTAGGGCTGCCAGACGTCCCGGTTTTCCCGGACATGTCCCGGTTTTAGACTATTTGTCCCGGTGTCCCGGTCCAACCTTAAAATGTCCCGGGTTTCGTTTTAGTGAATAAAAGTTCAAAAATCACTACACTAGGAGAAAGAACGCGTTGTAATATTCAGAAAAATGTTATGAATTCACTTAGAGAAATAACGCATAGTAAACATGAATCTTTTCTTTTTGATTATCGTTTAAAAATTTTCGTATTTAAAAATAATACTATCATAACACGCACACGTGGTATTGATTCAAACTCAACATTTAAATGCGCATTTACATGTCTGGCTGTAGCTGAGTGCGCGAAGATGCCTGCCACAATTTGCTAATTTCCAGAGGGTCAGGGTTCAATTCCCATTATAACCAGCATGGAATTTAAATATTTTTTTAACTTAACTATGAAAAACCAATCGGTAATTGCAAATCGCTTCATTTTAATATGGGCGTATTTGAATTGAATATTTCTATACTAAATACAAAAATTTGTATACTTAAACGTACTACGAGTTGGGTTGGTGCTCTTTCATATGCGTATTTTTTTAATTTAGCACGTTTTTTTAACTCTAAACTTCTTTCTCTCAGTGCACCGGTTTCATTTGTGAAATAGTCACATTTCGAGATAGTTGAACTTTGCACAAGCAATAGTTGATGATTAGTATATGTAACTAAATACGTTCAAAATGACGTGCACAGAGTTTTACAATTATATTAAGGAAAATACAGAAGTTTTGAAACAAGTTCACAGCAACGAAAAATATGACTGATATTTTAATGTTTTCTTGTACTTATATTTCTTTTCATGAAACCTAGAGTACTTATAAGTACAGTGCCGTACAAAACTATTGGCTCGGAAGCTCTTCCATCAGATTACAATTTCTAATCAGATCTTTTAGAAAAATTTTGAAAATGTAGCTTTTGAGCCAATTAATAAAGTGCATGTCTGAAGTTGCCGGCAAATTTCGTTGATTTTTAGCATTTATTTTTTTTTGCTGACAGTGTCTTCCATATAAAAAGAATTACCGAACATAGTTTGTATGGAAAAAACTCTCAGTAAAAACAATACCAAAAATCAACTAAAATTTAATGGGCTGCAAAACTTTAATTTTAAAAATTTGTATAAAAGGTCTGTTCCAAATTTGTATGCAAATTTATTGAATTTTCCCGAGTTTAGCACAAAGTTTAACAATTTTATTTTTATGTTTTTCATATATTTATTATAAACTGTATTTTTATAAAGAATAAAAAAAGGTTCATGCATTGTGAAAAATTCTCTGCGCTTCAGTTGTGATAAGTTGTTTTGTTTTGTTGGCGTACGTTGGAATGATCTCATGATCTCATGTTTTTATGTTTTTGTTTTTGTCTGTCAAAATAAAATTGCTCTACATCCTTTCGCACGTTGAAATGAAAGAGAAGGGGGCGAGAGGCCCTCCCTAAAGTGTCCCGGTTTGGCAACAGATATATCTGACAGTCCTATATAAGGGGTTATTAGGTATTAGGAATCCATTTTGCACTTATCTTTTTCTTAAAACCTCTAAAGTTGTTTTAAGTCTACAAGATTGATTGATGTATGTATATGGATTTGGTTAACGTATGACAAATATTTTCATAAAAAATAACACAAAAATTTACTTGAAAAACATTGTAGATATTTAAAAAATTTTTAATGAAAACTATTGTGGGAAAATTAACAATAATTTATAAATGGTAGAAGTGATAGCTATTTCGGAGATCACCACATCTCCGCATCAGACTTCTTCAGCGGGATTCGAACTGACGACCCCAGCTGACTCAGCTACTACCAACCACCCCCTACGTGAGGCATCCCTAAACGCAACTGTTAAGCAGACCAATCTTCTTTGAGACATAATTGCTCCATCGTTCAGGTAGGTGTTTTATTGAATAGAGCAAACGATTTTGTCATAATTCAGTAGTAGAATCATCAATTGCGGCCACGCTGTGCACGTGGCTTCAGGGCGATATGGACACTAACCTCACGCAATGAAGAGCGTGAGTGAGTTTAGCACACAGATTGGCTTCGATCAAAGCTGCAGCAGTCGCAAAAATCTAACTACTTTGCTGGCCTCTCTTAGATACCCACTGTCCGCTGCTAGTCACGAGTCAAACGCGCGAACGCTGATTGTTGGTTGCATTTATAGGTTTAATGCGAATGCAAGTGCATGCCGTGATTGGCCACTAATTTTGCAACAATTTTGGAGACTGCTATTATCCCCACAGCTGCTGTTCGAACTGCACACTCGTTCTATTGCCTAGAATGTTGCTATTGCTGTCATAACATGGTACCTTCACACATACATATGTATAAACATAAATGCATGCAATATTATTTATTACAAACTTACGTACCCAATTTGCCACAGGGCGAAGACGACGCACAGTGGGACGTCCCCATATAAGCTGCGGCCAAAAGTAGTAACCGTACTAGAAATTCGCTGAAATTTCGTATATGCACTGTTCGACACTTAGGAATGAAGAAATGTGGAAAAAGGTAAAATTCAACGCGCTACCACGCCCACAGCACTTGTGGGCGGAAATAGTAAATGTTATCCGATTTTGATGAAATTCAGAGCATACCCTGATTTTAAAGAGAAAAGCTTAAATATGAAAGATCGTCAAAATCGGTTTACGTCATCGCCCAGTAATTCTACAAAATCAGGAGCAAATTAAAAAAAAAAAATTTTTTGATGAAATTCGGTGTGCCCTGCTCCTTTAAGCCAAAATTTTCCAACTTGGGAGATAATAAAGAATTTCTTATTTCAGCGCTCACCTCCTACACAACTTTTTTGGCTCCAAGTACTAAATTTTATGAATTTTGGACAAAATTAACAGGCACATTTATTTAATTTCTAAAGAAGCTCCTATTTCTTCATTTTAAAAATGACAAAACAAAAACATTTACAATACCTCTATACCAAATTATGTGCATGATATGTATTTGCACCGAAACTTTCAATTTCACCAACATTTTATACAACAAAAGCTTAGCTAAGGCAAGCAGAACTCTTGCCTTCGAAAACGCATCTCGTCCAGAGAGGAGTCCATTTTTGGTTGAATGTTGATAGTGATTAATAGATTGGCGAGTCATTAATATCTACACCTTCTTTATTTTCCACTTTATATTGCATATTATTCATTTTATGTACATATCAGCGTCTTTCCTTTCAGCTCTACAATAAAAATTCAATACATTATACAGGAGGTGGGTCTGTAAAAGGAAGAATAGAGTTTGAACTCGCAGTTCCTCGCAGCTGGAACTATTTGAGATGTGACACGCATATTTAATGTTAACTGGTCCTAAGTATAATTTAGCTCGCTTCCTAGGTCCTTTTTAAATATTCCTTTTTAAATTAAGCGCTCGAAAAATTTTACAATCACAAAATTATGTAGAATTTCAAGGTAAACTGTTTTAGGCAATTCAAAAGTTTTATAAAAATTTAAAGCAATGTTTGACCAAAGATATATTCAAAAGCTACTCATCAATCAGATTGCCTTTTTATATATGCCCACAAGTGGAAAAATTAATTCAAATTACTTGCGAAAAATTTTTTCTTACAAATTTATTTTTTTGCATTGTTCCTACATTAAGCTCGTGTCATGATTGCAGATATGCATTTTTATCCAAAATTCTTTTTGTTTTGGGTTAGCTGGATATTTTGCTATGCATCTTCGTAATTACTTTTTCACTACTTTTGGCCGCTGTAGTCCCATAGTGCGACGTCGCTCTGGCGAAGTCGTTTGGGTGAACTCGGAACGACGCCGTTACGACGTCGCCCTGGTGAAGTCGTTTGGGTGAACTCGAAACAACGCCGAAACGAAGTCGTTTTTTCTATACAAAATTCAACGTCGTTCCGAAGTCGTTTTTTTCTCATCGAATCGAAGTCGTTGCGACGTCCGTCTGGTGAAGTCGTTTGGGTAAACTCGAACTCGTGGACAAGTTCCACGCCCAAATTTTAATATATCTAAGCATAAATAAAAGTCATTCATTTGGATAGTAAACCGTTTTTATTATGACAATTCTTTATCATGACAGAATATGGAATCCACAATGTACACTTGTGCTCAGAAAATTAAGCCACCTACATCTTTTTTTCAGTATTCATAATATTTTTCATATAAAATGTTTTTTTATAAAGGTAAAGTTCACTCTATTGGCCTTATTAATAAAAAATAAAATTTGTGGGAATACGTTTTTTTTTAATTTGGTAGAAAACTGTACTTTTACTTTACAGCGTGGCGACGAACTGTTACCCAGGTTTTTTTGAGAAATAAAAGGGTCCTTTATAGATTTTGTGAAAAATGTATTTTATTGTTAATTTTCCACAGATTTTATTTTAGTCGGATTAATTAGTGTTTAAATTGTAATCCTTATTTACATTTGCCAGCAGTGTAAACTTTGAGAGGAAAGTTCATTTGGCACGCAAGTCTTTTTCAGGTGACAGAAGGGACTCAAAATGGAGAAAAGTAGCGGAATCTCATCACAACAGCGGCAATTAGAAGTACGCTTTAATTGTTGATGCCCAGCTCTCAAAAATGATTAATATACTTTTAATATTATTTCAGAAGCGTTCCAGTAAAAATTCAACGAATCTGTGGAAATAATGTAGCGAATAACCAAAAGATATTTCCATTATGCTGGAGACAGGATCTCAAAACGGAATAAAAGAAATGTTTCACAGTCGTCTGTACTATCTATCATATTGATAAGTTCTAACAATTTATTTTTTTTGTTACTTCATTTTAGTTATCTTTATAAAAATTGGGTTTATTTTTTAACAAGGACCAAATTGCGCAATATACATACATATGCTGTATGTACATATAAAAAAATTAAGCTTTTATAAAAATTTTAAGATTTTTATTCTGCATTAAAGAAACACATATGAGGCAGTTTTAGAGTCCATTGAAGTTTGGTATGTATATGGTGACCATCCGTTCTGTTTTTTGCAGGACCGTACTGTTTTTCAAAGGTCGGTCCTGCGTAGTTTTTCAAACCTGAAAATGTACTGATTTTTTCCAGGTGTCCTGCATTTGTCCCGCATTTTCATCGTTATTTTAAAATTATCGGACAATGGATGGATTTTTTCAAAAAAGTGTTTTGGTACTTTTCGTAGCTTTTCTTCAATATCTCATGAAAAAATCTCCCAATCAACGTAAGCGACTAACATATCGAAGGGTATTGATGTGCCTCTTACAAAATATATAACTTGTGGCGACTTCAATGAAAATTATTAGTGCTACAGGCGACCATTTGCATTTTATCGTCAAAGTCGAAAAAAGTGAGATTTTCAATCAAATACGCAGTTTTATTCGATAATTTTTTTCATTAGTTTAAAAATTCGATAAAGGAGAAATATCATTACAGTAAATTTTGAGCCAAAGATAATGAAAATCGGATAAGAAATGTAGATGCTATGCAGCCTTTGTAACTCGTCGTTTACGTCGATTCATGACGTCGATTTTTGATAAATAACTGCGAAAAGTACCAAACAACAACAAAAAGGGTATTGTTTTCGTTTTAAACGACTCAAAATTTGCCTATAAAATAATCCTTTAAAGATTTTCACTTTTCGTGCTTTTGTTATTATAATATGTTTTACTATACTTTTATAAATATTCATGTAAAAACAGATTAATATCGATGGAGAAAACCTGATTCATTTTTAAAGCTTAAAATGTATTAAGAATTTTGAATCATAAATACTCTTTTGATGTTTTTATACAACGTAAATATATGTAGGCATATTTTTGAAAAATTGTCCTTCATTTTGAATCCATATTTATGGTAACCGTAGGTATGTATAATAGAATACAAGGTTGAAGTGGCTCAAAGCATGCATTTTCTGTCATAAAATTCATATGGATGAAAATGCGCAATACCTAAAAAATTGTTTTTAATTTTCTAGCAACTTTGATCGTCGTTTTGCAGTTCGCCGGTATGTCGTTTTTGCGACCCGCTGGCGAGTCATTTTTGCGACCCGCCGCACAGTGCCGCGAAGGTGGACAAAAATACAAAAATCGACTGTCTTGAAACTTAGATGTTTTGATGTCAAGTTACAGCTAAATCTCCAACTAAGAGAAGTTCATAAGTTATTTTGTGATAAAAACAACTTTCAGCCTCACACACCCCCTCAAAGTACACCTATTTTCTACATACCATTTCATTTCGGCGATTCGCACATAAAAGTGGTCGCAGTTAAAAATTTGTTAAAAATACATTTTTATTCCTAGCAAGATCAACTTTGCGACAAACCAAAAAATGTATGGTTCATGGAAAAAAAATTTATACAAATATTTTTTTTTTATTAATAAATAAATATATGATTAAACACACCAAAATCCGAAAATTGGTAAACTTTGGTGACAAAAAAAAAACATCTTGATAGTTCGTGAAATTTTTTTTTTGGTTATGGTAGTTTGGACCTTCTACTAACAGAAACAATCGAAATCTCTTCCCACTTTTTCCAATATTTG
This sequence comes from Rhagoletis pomonella, assembly GCF_013731165.1. NCBI lineage: Eukaryota > Metazoa > Arthropoda > Insecta > Diptera > Tephritidae > Rhagoletis > Rhagoletis pomonella. The sequence goes on along the minus strand of NW_023460910.1, from coordinate 4,470 downwards.
AAAATTTTCAATTTTGAAAAAGTGACTAAATGCCTTTTTTTGGTATTATTTTAGCTGATCTATATTTACAATACTTTTTCTGAATGCCCTAAGATCTAAATTTTTGGTTCGCTTTTCAAAAATAAGGTGTTGAATTAAAGCTAAAAGTGCCAAAAAAAAAAATTAAGAGGTACAGGGTGCTTTGAAATGAAAAAAATTATCAGCTAATTAAAATACTTAAATATGCATCACGGTATGGGAGCCAAAAACAAAGGTATACGAAGATTTACATATATATATATATATATATATATATATAGAGCAATGACACCAGTTTACAAATAATATGTTAACCAATTCGGGTAAGGAAATAAATGCAATCGAGACACCTTACAGCGCCCAATGATTAGACGAAAGGCGAACAAAAAGAAAATAAAAATAAATAACATACCTATTACTCTTTATCTGCATAAAGAGTACTATTTTGCTTAAGCAGCAAACAAAAACAGCTTGCGAAAATGATAGTACAAATGTATGCACATCAGGGAGGTCCAATTTTTTTATATTTTTTTTTTTTTTGATTGAGTCTTTTTATAATATTGTTCACCTAACTAATTACATTACCTGTGCAAAAATTTCAACGTTTTACTATTAGTGGAAAATGTTGCTCAACGCGAGTTTAAAATTTCATGAATAAATTGTATTTGACATATTTTTTCTACCCATTTACACAAAAAAACAAATATTTAAAATATAAAACAGCGATGGGCGCCCTTTAATATTAACCGATTTTTCTTAAATTTGAAATTTAAAGTGCATTAAGTATGCGTAACAATATACCGAACAAGCCAAACGGGTTTGGGAACATAACATTTTTTTTGACGTTGCCGCAGAAATTACTCGTCTGGATAAGTCTCTAATCCATAATTTTTCTCTGGTGCTAAGAGTCCTCTCTTGTGGAAAACAAATAAAAACCCAAGAGTTTAGTGTTTTGTTGAACGAAACAAGAGAGTTATACCTTAAAAATTATGGTTGGTATAACATGCCAAGTTCAGTGCATAAAGTTTTAGTACATGGATGTGATGTAATTAAATACTTTGATTTACCAATAAGTAATGATTTTAAAGCTATGTTTTCATTTATTTTCTTAATCTGTATTTCCACCTATTTTATCAGGTTCATTATCAGAAGAAGCCTTAGAATGTTCACACAAAAACATAAGAAAATATCGGCTTAATCATTCTCGAAAAACTGGAAGAGTACAAAGCAATACGGATTTAATGACTCGTTTGATATTATCGCCAGATCCATTAGTTGCATTTAAAAGAAATATAAAACAGAGAAACAAATATTTAAAGGGTTCTGATCTCAGCTTTAATAAATACATTGTTGAAAGTGACGAAGCAGACAAAAGCATGGAATCATTTGAATCAGTGATCACTTCCTCCTCTTCTGAGGACTCTGAAACTGAGTGATTATAACAACTAGTTCGGTTTTTATTAACATATTATATGTTATTACCATATAACAGCTATTATTACTTACTTACTTAACAGTGATTATGCTTTATTTTAAATGAAATCAAAAGAATTTTTTTTCTAAAGGTTAACATGTAAGGAAAACCGACTTAAATTTTCAAATTACCATAATGTATTCACTTAGGAAGTAAAGTTTAGACGAATTTTGACTATTAAGACTATTTTTCTGAACACTTAGCAACAATGATATGCCATATTTCATTTTTAAATAATCATGTGCAAAAACTCGGTGTTTTTTTAATGGGTACCCGTTACAAAAAAACCGATTACTTTCTTAAAATTAGAGTAACATAGACACTTCAGATGTAAAGTTTCAATAAATTCTGACGACTCCTTCCTGTTTTCGTAAACACCACAATCAGCAATGAATTTGCCTTATTTGTCTTTCATATAGTAATGTAAAAAAAAATCTTTTTTTTTTAATGGGTACCCGGTACCGAAAAATCGATTTCATTTTTGAAATAAGCATGGCTTAGTCCTTTTAGGTGTAAAGTTTCAACAAGTTCTGAATACTATTTCGGTTTTTATAAACATATGTCTACGATGATTATGAGTTATTTTACCTTTTTATAAAATAGTAAAAAAAATTTTTTTTAATTAAATGGTAACAGATGCTGAAAAACTTTTTTTTCTTAAATTGCCGTGATATAGTCTTTTCAGGTGTAAAGTTTCAGCCCATTCTGATGCCTCCTTCCACTTATATCAACACATGTCCACAATGACTATTTTCATATAAAAATGCAAGAAAAACTCGGTTTTCGCGAAATGAGTAACCGGTACAGAAAAACCGATTTCATTTTTGAAATTAGAGGGGCATAATACTTCTAGGTGTGAAGTTCCAGCCAATTCTGACCACTCCTTCTATTTTTGTCCATCATTTGTATGGAGTCGCGGCACTGTGCGCCGGCGAGTCGTTTTTGCGACCCGCCGGTAAGTCGTTTTTGCGAATCGCCGGCAAGTCGTTTTTTGCGGCCCGCCGGCGAAGAGTGCTTTTCATCCGACGGCGAGTCGTTTGCGACCGTCGCCGGCGAACAAATTGTTTACCAAAACGAGTCGGAAACGACGTCGTTTGGCAAATTGGGTATGTACATAGTAAATACATATGTATATTCATATCATAAACACATTGATACGTTTGTAAGTATAATCTCGTTGGGAGCGCATATTTTCGGCTGATTGTTTATAACTCACCTCACGTATAATAATTGTCGCAATCAGTTTTGTTAGATCGATTATACACGAGCGCAGCGCCCGCGGATTGTCGTCGCTTGGTGCGATATACTTTAAGCTCTTGAGGTTGGTTACTAAGAATACTTTCACGAAAAGAAATGTCCCGTCTCTAAATGATGGCGTAGGTATGTGCATAAAAATTTATGTTCGTAAGTATGTAAGTATATACATACATACATATACCCAACTACATAAGTGATAAAAATCGATTAAACTTACAATTAGCTACGTACATACATACATACATATGTATATATGTAACTTATTTTGATATGATCCCGTTGCTTCATGAAGGATTCCATTTTAAATGGAATAGATTATCACTATTTACTATTTACACACATACATTATTCGAATATTCGAACAAGGAATTATCCGAAGAATCGATGGTGGGCGATTATTCGAATACAGATTATCGAATTTTTACTATTCGAATAGCTTCAATAGCTGACGCAACTCCTAACCGGGCATGGTTACTTCCGAGAATATCTTCATAGAATGGGAAGGGTGGACTCACCGTTCTGTCACTGCTGTGGAAACGTCGAAGATAACGTGCATCATACATTCTTCACTTGCGAACACTTCTTGATTTCGCGCAGAATGTTGGAAGAAAGATACGGAGACATGACTCCGAACAACATAATTGGGGTAATGATCTCCAGTGCAGACAAGTGGGTAGCAGTTGCGAGATACGTGAAATTCGTACTCCGCTGCAAACGAGAGGATGGATGTCTACTGAGGACACCCGAATGAAACGCCCCTACAAAAGAGCAGCCCCGAGGCTCTAGCAGCGCGCTCCTGCATCTGAACACATGCAGAATTGCGGTGCCAGATGCAGGAGTTTGGGTTTTAGTGGGTAGCCCAACACGCTTCGGTGGGAGTCCCACACTCCGGGAAGGTAGTATAGACTAGCGCCCCCGGCCAGTGCATAAAGCATTTCCCTCTCCTACGAACACAAAAAGAAACATACACACTTACAAATAAATACATACAAAAAACGTATCCTTTGACTAGATGAGGCCATTCTAAGGCCGTTATATTCTAGATGCTGCCCAACTTGATGTGCTGCACTTCAAAGTCATTAGAACGAATTAATCGACGATTACGGATAGCAACGCAACCACGGTTCTGTTGCCAGCTGGCAACGCATCCGAATATTATGAATGGCAACTATCAGCAGTTGCTGTTGAGTTATCGATAATCGAAATTTGACAGTTCGGCAACCAGCAATTGGTTGTAAACAAGCTGTGCTAGTAAAATGAAATTATTATAATAAGGAGTTTTAAAGAAAAATCTGCAATAATGTTAAGTTCAATACAATTATTTGTTGTAAGAGGGAGAGAAATAAACGAACGCGGCCTGGATTAGGCTACATTTAAAAGATAATTCCACTCCTCTAGATCTACCGTCTGCACTGCAAGCAAAAGTTAATGGTTTGAAGGTTTTTTCTTTTCTTATCTTTTTCTGTTCAGATTAGGGCATCCAATCCCAGACCATTTTGTGAATGCCGGGATTTCGGGATCCTAAATTGACAAAATGTTTTTTTTATTTTAACTTTTATTTCAACATAGATTGATTAAAAGAAAAATACTGATAAAAATAAAATACTTCACACAAACAGGGTTGAAATTTTGAAATTCCTGCCCGTATTTTGTTTGTAAGTCAAATATTAGTGGTGTTTAGGCGCGTCTGCTAACACCAGGCGCCTAAATACATGCTATGT
>NW_023460909.1:0-30704 GCF_013731165.1 Rhagoletis pomonella | reverse complement strand
GTTTCAAAATGTTATAAAAAAAATTTCACCATAAATACATTTTTTTTTCTGTGTTTTATAAAAATTTTGGGAATGCAGTTTTACAGATCATTGAAATTTAAATAATGTACAAATGCGCGCTTCCACTCCGCAGCACCTGGGTTCAAACCCTGGTCAAAGCAACATCGCAAAAAATATAGAAACAAGTAATTTTTAGCAAAAAAACCCGACTTCAACTCTCATACAAAAAAATATATATATATATATATCTCATGATCCACTGATCGGATCTTAACCAGATAAGTATGGGACCACCTCTGAGACACAAAAAGAATTATCGAAATCGGTTGACGTGGTCCAAATTTATGCGGTAACATACATAAAAAAAAATAAAAAATAAAAATATTCCGACGAACTGATAACCTCCTCCTTTTTTGGAAGTCGGTTAAAAAAGGATTTTTTCTTAACAGCGGTCGTCCCTCGGCAGGCAATGGCAAACCTCCGAGTGTATTTCTGCCATGAAAAACAGCTTCTCATAAAAATACAATCACCATTCGGAGTCGGCGTTAAACTGTAGTCCCTCCACTTTGTGTGACAACATCAAGGCGCACGCCACAAATCGGCGGAGAAGCTCGGCCAAACACTAACATATGTGTAAGTGCCAATCTATTATTATAATTAACAAAGTGCATGTTTCAAATTTTTAAAAGGTGAGTAACTTATAGAGAATGATTTTTGTATGACGAGAGAGAACTTTACTTCTCAATTGCCTACTCAGTCCAAAGTAGCATTTCAAGGATGTCATTATTATGTTTTCAAACTTGTCAGCAGCGACGTGGGTGCCGTTACGCTTATGCTCTGCCTGTTGGTGTGATGACAGGAGATACTTCGCTTTGTCCTCGTTCACCACTAGACCCATTCGGTTTGCTTCTCTAAAGAAATCACACAAAAGGGAGTCACCTTGTCTGAAACCTCATTTGGTATCAAACGACTCGGGAGGTCCCTCCCCAATTCTGACCGAGCGTCATTTTACACAGCCGCATTAGTTTCGCGGGGATACCAAATTCAGACAACGCTATCGAAAGCGGCTTTGAAATCGACAAATAAATGGTGTGTGCCGATCCTATTCTATGGTGGATTTTCCAGGCCTATAACCACACTGATAAGGTCCATTCCATTCGTTGACGGTGGGCTTCTGTCTTTCACACAATACACTCGTTAAGACCTTGTAAACTATGCTTAGAAGGCTGATCTCGAGGAAGCTGGCGCGTATTGCGTTCAACTGACCATATTCTGCATACGAGCTGATGCATGCACCTAGTCAACTCCTCGCCGTCATACTTGAATAGCTCGGCTGGCTGGCTGGCAGCAGCTTTGTTGTTTTTCAGCCGCATAATCGCTATTCGCACCTCGTAATAATCAGGCGGTGTGATATCGACTCCATCGTCATCGTCTGTGGGCTTGGGTTCGTTTCACTTTTACTCAAATAAAAATATTATTTTCGGTGCAATTATTTATTTACATTTCATAGCAAAAGTTTAAACCGAATATCACGCGGGCTGAGCAGCTGGTAAAAACTAGTTATAAAATAAATATGTATGGATTTTATTCGTACACGCTTTTTATTTATGTAGGTACATATGGACGTATGTATACGCATATCTTCTACTATAAAAATTGTTTGCTTTCTACATTCCTTAGTAATCGTAATGATAGAGTAGATAGACGCGGTGACGTCGATCATTAGCAACAGTGATCAATTATATGTAGGGCATTCGGTGATTTGAGTAGTACTGCCAACATACATACATACATACACACCGATAAAATATGCGAAAAAACTTTCAAATATGTGCGATGCCATTTTCAAAGACATTCCATAATTTGACGCAAAAAGTTTTTGTTTATTAAAATTTCCAAAACACTTGAATAATTTTGCGATCAACATTAAAATCATGCGAGTAAATAATGCCTTGTAAATTATGACGTCATAAACTTTCGAGTACCTTGTTAAACATATGTAGTACTAGTGAACTTGATGTTTATGTAAGTATGTATGTATATATGTACCAATATGTTGAATGTTATCGTTTAAGTATGTGTAATTAGTAAGGAAAGATTTGCAAAGTACGTAAAGTTGTTTCAAAAATCAAGTACTCTATTGTTTGTATGTGGAAGATATCACTCAGGAAGTGATGGTGCAAATATGATCGCGCGAATCTTCGCCTCGAAAGCGGTTAGAAATGCTCCATCACGCTATAAATATTTTTGTATGAATATTTTTGCACGTGCATGCCTGAAATTTTTTTTTTCAAGTAATTTCACACCATTTTCTTATATCTTTCATGAACATGAAATTGTATCATAACCTTGATCGGATGCTGGTAAGTACCATACGAGGCAGAGATAGACCCATAAAAAGGTAGATCGTAATGATCGAATGAAGAGCTGCGTTGATTTAGCCACATCCGTCTGTCTGTCTATTTCCAGCTGTCTGTATTTGCGTCATAACTCCTCGATTATTTTAGAAAAAGTTTTAAAGATAATTTTATATTAAATATATTTAATATATATCTCACCAATTCTGAGTGGAACTCAAATCCGAACTTGAAGCTAGCCGCTCTAAAAGTGGGGTTTTATTTTCTTCAATAACGATTTTGTTGTTCGCGAGCATTTACTCACTGGAAATTCTCATTATCTTCCGTTGAATTGCTTAAAATATTAATGAACTCAATGCACAGAGGGCCAGAAGAAGGGATCGAACGTAAGAGTTATTGCTGAAAACGGTCATGGAAAAATTCTCTATGAAGGAAATTTTCTACAACTAAGTGATACATACCAATCGATTTCTTTTTTTCACCGAGACTCAAATTTGAAAATAAATTTTTATTTGCAATTTTTCGGCAAAAATAAAAAAATAACTATTATTTTTGATTTTTTGTATTATATGACTTAAATAACAGTTATTGAAGACTTTTATTTGTAAAAGTCATCAATAAAAATCAGTCAGTGACTTTTGCTTTTAAAAGTCATCAATATAAATCAGTCACCGACTTTTATTTTTTAAATCATTCCTATAAAAGTGATTAACATTTTTCGCAGTTAAGCAGGCGTTGGGAAACAAAAGTTTACTACGTCTTATACAAGTGACTTTTATAAGTATGATTTTTATTCATGACTTTTATAAATAAAAGTCTTCGATAACTCTTATCTAAGACATATAATTTTAAAGTCAAAAAAAAAACTGTTAATTTCAGATTATTTGGATAAAAATCAAAAATAACTGATATTTTGGATTTACTAAATAAAAGTCAAAAAATAATTGTTAAAGAGCGATATTTTTTAAGTTGTAACAGTTACGGTCCCTAGCCAGATTTTTATTTGGTCCTTTATATGTAAGTTTTTATCACTATCTCTAAATCTTTAGCTTTCCGAGCTGCTGAGATAAGTTACGAGATGATGAGGAAGAATAAAACATAATTGACGATTCATCCAACCTTTAATTTTATTTTTTATAAAAAAAAAAAAATACTTTAAAAATAAAAAATAAATAAACAAAAACAAAAATTAATGAAATACAAAAGTGAAGCCTGAGTTCGTAATTGGTAAAAAAATTAAAAATATAAAAAAAAAACAAAAACTAAAGGAGCGAATTCTAAATTCGTAATTCGTAAAAATATATATAATATAAAAACAAAAAAAAAATCAAAATAAAAAAAAAACAAATAAAGCAGTGAAGTCTTTCGTAATTACTAAAAATATATAACTATAAAAACAAAAAAAAAAATCCAAAAAATTTCAAAAGTGAAGTCTAAACTCGAAGTGTAGCCTCCTCCTGGTGGGCTTCGGAAACTACATTTTATGTATGTAGGCCATTTCAAATTTTTGAAATCTAACTTCAAATTCGGGATCAGTGAGCGCGAAAATCATAGAGTAACAAGTGTCAAGCCAATCCGATTACTTTTCACAATATTTTCCGCCATATTGGAACCGCTATTTTGAATTTTTAAAATCTAACTTCAGATTCATAATCACCAACCCCAAAAACCCCCGTAGCAAGTTTTAAGCTATTCCAATAAGATTTCGAATATTGGCCACTTTTTATCGTTTGCTGGCCCATAGTGCAATGTCCAAGGAGTGTACATCTGCTACATAGTCAACCTAACCAGGGCTTCGGAGCGGAGCAAAGGGGCAAGGAGCTAAAAAAATTCAGTTGCTCCTTAGCTTCTTAAAGAAAAATTTTCAATATTTTGTTGTTGTTTTCTGGCCTAGTAACGATTTATTTAATTAATCATTCCATTTTTTTTTTCATTTTATAATGAAAGTATTAAAAAAAAAATCGAACATTTTTGCATTTGTGCTAAAGCCTGTCCTGTTGCAAAAAAAAAAAATCAAGTTACTAATGAAGGAAAGCGAGGAATAAGTAAACAAGTAATGAGTGGTCAAATGAAAATGTGCAACGATTTTTTGTATGAAATATGAGCAGAAAAGCGTGTTACTCAGGTGTACGTGGCGTATGAGTAACTTTTTATATCCCATACAACTTATTGTTCAGATATAAGATTTTGTGATAAAACTCCTCCATTTAAATTGCTCAGAAAGTGAAATTTGTTCTCTCTTTGTTTGTCATAACTTCAAAATGAAAATCATCAAGATTAATTTAGTAACAACTGACTAAAAATTTAATAAAAGGTAATTTTCTTTTAGACATGAAAGGTATGAAGCCTTCGGTATGCCGAAGACAGCACTTTCTTTACTTATTTGCCTTTGCATTTGTTCAACGCAATAGATTTTAAATTGAATCACAACAAACTTAACAATTTCACTCGTTATGGATAATAAAAAAAAAAAACAATTTATTGCGCTAAGAAGTCGTTCATGGAGACACAACAACCCCATCACCTACATATGCTTATCACAGAAGAATATGCTTATTGTACATACATACATTCGAAAATACATAAAAAATTTATTGATATTCACGTATGCATGTACCTACCCAGCTGTAAAGAAACGTAAATTTTGCCGACAGTGCAGTCTAGTACAATTTTCCGTGTCCGGAAACGAATAGAAAACGACTACAGTTGTCATTCATTTTCGTGTATGGAAAATGTTCGAAAAATATGATGTTATTTGTAAGGAATAATTGCATTTTATTTTTTCCAGCTAAACATTTGAAAGCATTCGTGCGTAGTCGGCAGTGGCTGAGCGTGCAGAGTAGCATGCCGCTTTAAACTTCCAGAAAATGCCGGGTTCGAATTCCGTCAACGCTTCCTAATTTTATTTATTTTTTTTTAACCACGAAAAAGTATCAGTGAAGTGCAGATGGAAAGCGTATTGAACGAAAATTTCAATCAGACAAATTTCATAAAAAACAACCGAAAAAGTATCCGTTTCACAAACAATTTTCGGTAACGGAAAACGGATCGTCAAAGTATCCGAAAACGGAATCGGTAAACGGACAAAAATCCGCAAATCATCCGCTTTTTTTCCTATTTCGCATCGGCTACGGATTTTTTTGCTGGCTGGGTACATACATACATACGTACATATGGGGATACTTGATGTCAGGTGAATTTCCATCATTAATAGATAATGAAATCAAATATATAATTATTGCAGGGCGTTAACCCAATTTTACGTTTTATGATCTGTCTCAAAGCCACTGAAAGGTAAATATGTAACTACAATTTAGTGTTACTATGTTTGAAATTACAGAGAGAACAATGTCACTTATAAAAAAGAGGATTGAATTTAGGCACAGCATACAAAATAATATAATAAATAGTAGAGAACCTTCTGGATTTTGGCTCGGTTGCCAGGAGTAAACAATGAACGCCAACGGAGCCGCAATGACAACTAAGCTCAGTAGGCATGCTAAAGTAATACCTAACTCGGGCTTTGAAATTGTAAATGACCCATCCCATATGGACTCAACAAGCAACAAAAAATCGATGTCTTCGATTTACAGGCCCTACAGTTGTGCCTTGCTGATTGACTAGAGTCTTTGCCTTCTGAATGCTGGGCACTCGCAAATTATGTGCTCCAGTTTCTTTTTGTCTTCTAAAAGACCTAATTTAAACGCATGTGCTCTTCGCAAATAATGCCCTGTTGTCAAACCCATCAGGAGCCTCGAGTCAGTTCTTATTGTTGATAAAAGGAAATGAGTTAGTTTCTTGTTGTGTGAACTACGTATAATCTTTGAAAGTCTGCAACCCTGAGTTCCTTTCCAAAGCCTGTCCGATTGGCGATACATGAGCAGATCTTGGAAACTTTTGATTTTCCGAAACGAAATTGGTATACCCTTCGCTAGTGAGGCATCTTAAGGAACACCCCCCCTTAGTCAGCTTGTCAGCTTTCTCATTACCTTCCACACCCTCATGTGCTGGGACCAGGGGCGCACCCAGGAATATATTTTAGGGGGGGGGTTTTATATTTCTGAAGATATATCACCGGAAAATACTGAAAATTTGCTTCAGATAATACCCTCTTTAAAATACATTTATGCAAGTTTTATGTAAAGTATGTAATAAATAAATAAACGTTTTAAAATTCATAAACTGCACTTTATTTACAGATTAACAGAACTCAAACGCTTTTAACCGACTTCAAAAAAATTGAGGTTATCATCTCGCCGGAATACTTAACTTTGGACCAATTGAACCGTTTTCAATAATCCTTTTTTTATTAGAAAGATAGTACCTCAAGGTCGTCCCGTAATTTGTTTTAGAGATCCGATGATTTGAACCCCAAAACCCACCCCTTGTGTGCGCTAATGGCTGGGACCCAATATATGTGGACAGTTTTAGCTGCTGCTAGCCTTTTTATAGCCTTTTTACAGTCGGCAACGGTGATCGAATTTGTTTTATATGATATTAAAGCATTGATGACTGCCCGACTATCTAGGTAAATGTTTATCCACTCACTCGGCAGATTAATATCATATAGTAAGTAACTTTGTCGCTTTCTTTATTCGGTAGGTCTTAAACGTAGCCTTAAGGACCTATGAATTTCTGGTTCGGAGCAGTATACTGCAGCCCTTACTTCTTCGTCCATTTTAGATACGTCTGTGTAAATATGCGCTGCGTTCCCTAACCCCAGTCGTCAATCTCTATTGTAGCTTCCAGTGATCTTTCGAAACTAAGGCGTGGGATCTATTCGGTAGTCTATTCGAACGGTAAAGAATGACGTATTACTACTGTGACCTTAGGTTCTGAATCCAAGCTGCCCCGCGGCAGTTGTAAATGCTATATTCTTGGCTACTAAGTCTGCTGGTGGCATGTGTAAGATTTCCCCTGTCGGTTTTGTCCTCAAGACACCCGTTATACTGATCATTTAATGCCGGTAAACCCTCTCCAGTCTAATCCCTTCTATTAGAACTGTTTCGAGACCGTATTAAACGCCCCCACTATAGCTAGAAACACTCCATGGCTCCTTATATCCGTCTAATAACAGTGTGACTGATGTACTACCTTTAGACTGTGCTTTCGAAAGTTTTCTCGCATCTAAGTTTTCTTTACGTATGTATAAGTACCAGAGCTGTAAAATGATTGAATCAGTAGGATCTGCATTCACTTGGCACTCGTTTCAAAATTTTGATTGTTTGGTTGTATAAGAAAAACCTCATTCCTGAGTGGCTTAAATTATTTTGAAACAAAAACAAACGTAATGTGTTATTGAATGGCAGAGTTCCATTCAGTATAGAGTGTGAATGTAACAAAAGTATTCGCAATCATCGTGATTGTAAATTTTGGTTGAATGCAAACAGTTTTGATCATTCAGTACTACACTGAAAAAATATGCCTTGACACTAGAATAAAATCTTTATAGGAGAAAATAGTGGTTTACTTCTGCTTTTCTACTACTGCTACAATTTGGTAAAGCATTACCTACGAACAGAAGTACGTACCAGCTTTGGATATTCTGTCAATGCTTTTTAAAACCAACTGCATGTTTTTGAATGAAACTTGCCGTCAATTTTATTTAACGAACTAAATTTTTATTTGTACAAAGAGATATTTTTATTTCTCAATACCAGGCGCTCATACATATGTATGAAGCAGCAAGCTTTCTATACGTATAAATTTGTTTGTAGAACTCAAGGCGAATTTATATAAGGTGGTGTTACTAGCTCAGCTGATTTTGTGTATGTGTTTCGCCGCACAGCTTCTGATTTCAAATTGAAAAATTTTGTTTGAATTTCTACACACACTCTTACAGATTTTGACAGTTTATGCCGCCAAAGCAAAAACAAAATACATGTACATTTTTGTTTTTGTACTCCTGCTATCACCTTATATTAATTCGCCTTGGTAGAACTTTTAAATTATTTTTTTTTGTAGAAGCCTTTCAACTTTACAAAGTAGAATTTTGGAAATTTAAAAATTTATACAAACAATTTAGTACGTAGAAGTAGAAAACTTGTTACCTCACATGCATGAGCGCCTGGTATTGGGAAATGAAAATATCGTTTTTTTACAAATAAAAACGATCATAAAGGCGCTGGCCCAATGCAGGCTTGCTTTGCGCGCCTTGCTGACTTCAATTTGGTTTGATTCACTTTGAAAACTTTCTTGGCCGAATGGTGGCTTGGAACGCTGTCAAAGTAACCAGCTGTCTGGTTGAAAAGTCAATGTCTGTTCCCTTAACGTTAATAATTATTTCCTAGAAAACTCTAAAAAATGTATGACAAACTTTCAGATTTATTTTTAAATTAATGCGAAATAATGTTTGTATTTAAAAGACATGATTATAATGATACATACATATCTATATCTACATTTACTAACAAAACTATGACTTAAAAAAGCGATTTACTTGAAGAGGAAGTTTTTTCCTGGAAACAATAAATCATTTTTATTTCATTTCGAATTACCTGCATTTTCTGTGGCTTTTTTAAATTAAGTAAGCAAATTTTTGTTTGAATTTATGTATTTTGAAAGGAACATACCTCTTTGCCAAATGTCTACAAAACGCTTTCAAATAAAACATTTGCCTAATTCAAACTTAGAGGCGCTTAAAGCAAGTGAAGAAAAGCTGCCATTTGGCTAGCCTTTATACGTTTTAGTATATTCCAAATAATTTTTGACACTTCTCGCAGCGAAGTAAGCAAAGCAAGCCTGCATTGGGCCAGCACCTTAAAGGGTGGCCGCGCTAAAATGGGCACATATGTATTTTAAAAAAGGACATTATATGTATGTGGATAAACCATGGACTGAATGATAAAAGCTGCTATCATTCGATGGTTGTTATGCTTGATTATTTCATGTTCTGCAGATTTTCCAATCTTTAAAAGAAAAAAATTACACTCAGAAAAAAGTCAGCCAAATATATTCCTCTCAACACATGATTTGGTAACTATAAACAAATAATGTAACTATAACCAAATCATGTGTTGATAAAAACATATTTAGTTGACGTAACTAAACTCTTTTCTCAGTGTACAGATACTAATTGTCTTGGAACATTTTGCACTCAGTTTTTAAACAACCAAAACTATAAATTTGTACAATATGTTCATGTAAATCAAGCTGCGTTTCATGCGTGGAGGAGTCCAAGCACAACCATTCATTCGTAGGACATGGCTTAGCCCGCGTGGCCGCTGTGCATTGATACGCGACAGTATGTCAATATTGTTTTAAAGTTCATACACCTCATTATTCCATTATCTAAACTTACATATTTTTCTTAGTGTATAAAATTTGATTGAAACTGAATTAGAGAATGCACACATAGCAAAGTGTTCATTCATCTCGAAGCTAATTCAGTATTGAATTCCGTTTATTTCAGCATTCTCAGTTTTTCATTCAGGTATTTACCACCTTAATGTGTGAAATCAATTTCTTTTTGAATGATTGTAGATTGAAAGAAATATAAGCCACACTACCAGTCCAAAGGAACAAGAAGGAAATCTTACTTGTAAATATTTCATGATTAAAATTTTAAATGATTTCACAGTTTCACAGCTCTGATAAGTACATATCTATTAGCCGCTCCCGAGCTTTTAGGAGAAACGATGTTAGGCTGATAGGCCTATAATCTTTAGGGTGGTCATTGTTACCTGCTTTTGGCAGGAAGATATGTAACTCGTGCAGTCCTCCATGGGTAGTTCTGTCTGGACTCAAGTGGTGTAAGGTAATAATTTAAACCCGAAATCAAAGAGACAGAAGATAGGAGCTAAAAAAATCGGCAAGATTTTATTCCTTTTTTTTTAAATACTACAATATTCTTAAGCTCCCATGAGTAGATTACAGAGAATTTTTATTCGTCACTTTATCACAATCAAAATCTGTTGGAGTGTGAAAAAAAACTAAGTTTGGCAATAAACGATATTCGCGCTTACTGAAAAATGCGATTAAAAAACCCATATTTCTATATGTAGAATATTTTTTAACTTCTGCAAAATAAGTGTACAAAAAATATATATTTTTCCTACAAACAATAAAATAATTAAATTACCCTGCAATGAAAATACAAATTTCGAACACATTTCGCAGAATTTGAGGATATCTATCTATCTATCTATCTATCTATCTATCTATCTATTGACCATAAAAATCGAACACGAATTTTTTTTTCAACCAAATTATTAAAATCTATAGAAACATAAAAAATCATTGTGTCTCCCCATAATGGCGAGTTTTTTATGATCTTGCTAATAATTAATTTATTGCTATATTTTTTTAAACCACAATTACGTTTTTTATGGCACCTGATTCATTCCTTTCTGATTATGCTGAATCAATAATAAATATAAAATCAAATATACAACTTTTTAATACATATATTTAATATATTACGTTTTTATAACACACGACGATTTCTTTTATATGGAGAAAATGACCAAACATCAAACAAAATTGGCAAAAATAAACCGTAAGTCCTAGAGAGCTTAAATTTGTATTTTTTGGCCTGCTGGAAAACACTTTTAAAGAAATCTATTTTCAAAAGTGAGGCGTCAAATTAAAGGGCTTGGCCTACAGATGTACAATAAGGCTTTGTTTTTTTTGAAAAGAGTTAGCTCCCGTTAACAAATTAATTTTAAATTATTTATTCAGATAAATGAGTTATCAGATAAATAGATAGATAGATATGATTTAGAGTTATGCACTGTGACTACGAGGTCTGCTTTGTTCTCACACATTCACAGTACCTCATCCAACCGTGGAGATCCCAGAAATTTGAAGAGGTATCCAGGGGTCAGCGATTGTATGAATCAACACTTAGCCAGAGCCCGTCTTCTTGCCACTGCTCCTCTCTCGCGAAGCAGTTGTAATGAATTCTCCTCGATTGAATCAACAGAAGCAACAGAGGTTGTTCGTCCAGATCCCTAGATAATGCAGGTGACCCCTTAGTCTACAGTGCCATGTTAGAATGCCTGTTATTATGCTTAATCTCTCGTTGGTGAGTTTTATGATTACCCTATACTTTATAGGTTGTGGCCGCCCAATAAGCATTTAGCCTGGGGTAGAACTCAAATGTTGGGAAGGCCTTAAGTGCAGCTGGCCTTTTTATTACTCAACATGCATCTATGTATATGTAGCACGATGTAAAGATCATTCTTGCATATGTACTTATGTATGATATGTAGTTTGCTATACCGTTTAGTAGGCCATTAAATTTAGAATAGTAAAGTGCAAGTTTAAAATGGCTACAAAATACCAGCGGTATATTTGGCAAATTTTATTGTTGATGGTGTTGTGTTACGCATTTTATTCCATACGAAGTATGCTCGACAACGTTGTTATATGACCAACACCTTCAACCAAAAAAAAAAATACTAAAAATCAAGGTTAAGTCTTGGTTAGAATTCTTATAAAAATGATTTGTATCAATTACGTTATTTGTTTAGAATTCACAAAAATGGGAAGGGTAGGCTATTTTTTCTCTCCACCCTAATGTACATACATACATATATATATTACATAAGTACGAGTATACATACATGCATATATGGATGTCTAGACGCGTACATGTACATATGCACATATGTATGTAGGTATTCATTTATCAGGAAAATGTTTGCCGACATTGATGATGTGATTATTGCAGCAGCCACAATTGCTGATAACAACACTACAATTAATGAATCTTTAAATAGAAACAACGTGATAAAATCTGCGCGGTTGTAAAAATTTTCAAAAAACAATAAATGTGGCAAACGAACTAAAAATGTATATATAGAATAGGTTAGGAGGGCCTGTATGAAGTGTTCCATACTTTCCCTCAAGACGAGACCCATTCCCCGAACCGGAATTACATATTCAGAGAGAAATTAGCGCATTTTGCGTGGCATAAACCCACTAAGCCAATTTCTATCCAAAATTAAATTGGGGGAATCGAAGAGTTTCACCTCCGCTATCTCCACCAGACTGTTGAAGAGGCGTGATCTTAAGAGCTTGAGAGCTTGGGCTATAGGTCCGGGCAGCGACATTGAAAGTGGTCAATTGATTCCTCTTCATCTTCATAGCGGCAGCTTCCACCGAGAATTTCAGAAGATCTTCTATCTCTTTCCTACTAATCCGAGGCCATAATAGGCTTCAGATCTCACAGTTTTCCCCGCTTGTTCTACAAGTTATTAGTAACGGCTATTGTGTGTTCTTCAAATTTTCAGAGTTATCTGCCTCGATAATTGGCACATTAGAGCCGCATCTGACCATCTCATCAGCCGACTCGTTTCCTTCAATATTACTATGCGCGGCGACCCAGCCGAGAGTGACGTTGATGTGGCTCACTAATGCCGACATTTCCATACAATCCCCGACTTCATTATCTTACGTCCCGCTGCTTTCAAGGCCGCTTAACTATCGAAAAAGAGAGCAACTTTCCCATCTGGAAGCGTACAATTCAATAGCAGGGCGATCCAAACACCTGTTCACAATGTCAGCTCAATCCTGCTCAGCTAACACCCCTCTCCCTCTGGTCCAACCCCGTTGAAACAGCTCGTTTACTGGGCCTACCCGTAGTTGAGCTTGACGAAAACGATTGATGGACAAACCGACCTATGCGGGCCCCACTAATTTTTTCTTAAACGTGACCGTTAACAATATTTTCGCCAAAAACCCGTTTATTGTGACTGTTGCCACAAACGAGTGAGGTCTATTATAGCATTATGTTTTTTCGAGTCACAAAAATCCAGCAATCCCTCACCTATTGAGAAGTTTGCGCTTTTTTTGTATTTATAGCGGAGATACATATGTAGCTAGATGGTATATTTTTATGAATTTGTATAACATTGCGTATACATAAGTCCCGCATTTGTACTTGTATATCGTGTATACTTTAGCGTTGTGAAGGACGTTGGTTACAAGCAGTATATAGCAGAGATGCCAACTTTGGGGAAATTCCCTCAGAATGAATTGTTCCGGTAAATCGGGAAATGACTTAAAATTTTGTAATAATTGGACTTACAGATAAAATTATGGCCGCACCACATTTCGGCAATTTTTAACACATTATTATTTTTTTTTTGCTATTTAGTTTTGGTTATTTTTTATAAAAATATGGTTAATTCTTTAACAAAACCGATGAAAATCCAAGTTTCAAACTTTCTGCAATATTTAAAAAACATCAACAAACTTTTGTAAAGATTTCAAACTTTTTTTATTAGATTTCCTAGAAGAATTCTGAGTATGTAGTTTTGTAGCCCATTGAGTTCTAGTAGAATAAGGTACAAATTTCAAATGGCTTAAAGTAACTGTTGATTTTTTAGAATTTTTTTGTCCCATTTACTTCCATATAACGAAAACACACAATTTATTCTTATATGGCAGATACCCGTAACATCTTCGACAAAAAAATCTAAAAAAAAAAAACAAAATGTGGTGCGGCTATAATTTTTCCGACCACTGTATATAAAATGGCAAGTGTTTCTTAAAGAATAGAGCAACGCATTTTAGGAAATATCATTTAAAATGGAATTTACTGAGTTGGCATCCCGGCCAAACTACATTTAAAAATGCTTGCAGTTAGCAACTCAATATGCTTAGTGGATTTACGCGTGCCCTGATATATTGGCGTGTTAAGCATATCGCTCATTTACTTCAATAGAGTCATAATCCAAAAAATACAAATCTTGAGTTAAGTACGCATAAATTACCGCTACCTCTTCTTCTATCGAATACCAGTAGCTCCCTAGAATAAGATATTTTTGCTCTCATTGTTACTATAGGAATATAGATATGTAAATTCAAAACCCCTTTTTCTCGAGTCTGCCCACCAAACAATTTCTGTTGCCGGCAATAAGAAAACGTGTCGCCCTCGGAAACAAATTTATTGCCGGTAATATTGCCATCGAATCGATTTCCTATTACCGGTCGCTCTAAAACGTCCGCCGAAGGCAACTCGCCTGGGCGAGTCGTTTTCTTATTACCTGAATGAGTCCTATTCTTATCGCTTCAGGCGATATTTGGAATAATTTTATTCTTTTTAAGGCTTCATTTATTTTTTTTGTATACCAAATCGCAACTTACAATCGGAATTAATTCATTTTCTCGCTGTGAGGCTTCCTATTTCTTCAATCTTGTCCTTGGGCATAATTTAGATGCTTTTGGCCAATACTATTGACGCCATATTCATAAGTTTCGGAATTTTTGAGAACTTTTTTATTCAAAATTGTCATGAACGAAGTGATGTTGCCGATTTGTCACCACAGCAATAAATCGGTGAGTCGCCAATTTGTTGCCATTGACGATTGTTGCCTATTTCTCATGTTTTGCATGGTGGGTGGTTTCTTTTTTTTTTTGAGTTATGACACATATGTATACATACATACATACATAAGCAAATAGAGGCATATTCATTTGAAGACGTACTATAAATTTTATTACCCTCTTTGTTAACTAACTATATAATCAAAAAAATAGAAAATAGTCCAACCACTCGAAAATGTTCGCTACCGTTAAAAAAATTAATAATACGAATATGACTGGATTTAAATTTATAACGGCACTGCGTCGCAGAAATGTCTACATCGAATTTAAGACATGAATAGTAAATTAAGACATCGATGTGAGAGCGGAATTACCTAATGAAGTGCACCAGTGACTGGGCCATAAATTGATGTGTCCACTACAATCCATCAAGACAGGTGGCAATTAAGAAATCTACAGCTATCACAAGACATACATACATATAGCTTGGCCATAAAGAAGTTGTTGATTTCTTAATTGTTTTATTATTGCTTATGGTGATTTCAAGATTTTCTTTTTGTTCTTTGCACCCACCTTCGCTGCGACGTGGTGATTGGAGTGTCCAGTAATGTATGGTTTGCAAAATGATATTCATGTGAGTAAATACCTTTTTTTTTCTACATATGTACCTATATACACATACATATGCAGAAACATGAATGTGTAAAAATGAAAATTTTGGGAAATCAAGTTTAAAAATTTTTTTAACAATATTGTTAAATTTGCAGATTCATACTTCTGGCCCGAGGTTGACACTATATAATTGTACACGTCAGTTAAAGTAGCTTAAGCGACTAGGTTTGACTTTGAATTAAAAAATAATTTTCCCTTGGAAAATATTATATAAATTTGAATGAAATCATACGTCGAAGGGCACAAAATTCGATTATCTGAAAAACGCATACGTATGTATGCATATATTTTATTTAACAGATTTCATTTTTCAAATTTTCGTAGCGAGCCATTAAATTTTAAAATTTTGAAATCACCGTGGATGACCTAGTTTCATTCATAGAACAAAAATAAGGTGGTGTCCCATACAAAATTGGGTTTTCATATTTTTTTAAGGACCACCCTATTGCGTAGATATAGTACGTGCTTATGACGGAGTCACTACATAGACGTTTCTTGATTTTCAGGCTTAACTCCGCCTCTAACTCTAAAAGTAGTGCATATTTTTATGTCTTAAAAGGCCATCGAACCAGTGACTCAATCAGCAAAATGTGCAACGATAATCAGGGGAGCCATCGACGTGAATTCGCAGCTGCGAATTAGCCTCTTTTGTTCGCGTGGTAAAAATGGCTTGTATAAAAAGTGTAATCGTGACCTCATAATATGTGCTTCGGTGGGTAACCTACTGAATCCTAACGAGTATCTAACTTCGATTCCTGGTTCGAGCAACATTTAACAAGTCTTTTATCGAAACGCAGGCAGGGGCCAACCTTCCGAGTGTAATTCTGCCATGAAAAAGCTTTCCATAAAAACCATGGCCCCTTTCGTAGGCGGCGTAAAAATGTGGGTAGCTCGTCGAGACTCAACGCTTTTACTGTACATACTATTAAAATTTAATCAACTTACATTGATATATATTTTCTCCGTTAAGGAATTCAAGAAGGCATGAACAATTTTTTTCTAGATTTCCCTTCAATATGAACGACAAATCTCAACAAGAAAAACTTCGCCCGATTTAGCACTCATTTAAAAGCTAGAAAAGTGAAATGAAACTGCTGCACTTAAATTTAAAAATAATAAATTCGAATACCTTCCTGTGTTTTCGAAACCGATGTATAGCTAACGAGTGGCAGACTATGTTTGCTTCTAAATACATATTTAGTGGGATATGTTGTACAGGACAAATTTTTAATTTAACGTCGACATACTTTGCTATATATTGTTTGTAAATGGTATTAAATTATATTATAATTACAATAAAAATCGAATGTATTGCGCTTTTTGGAAAAAACAACTTATGTAAATGTGTATATGTAGTTTAAAAAACTTCTTTCTTTTGGCTCCTCTGCACGATCAGATTTATACGAATATGCCTCACTTAAGTATGGACCACTTGAATTGCTCGCGCGCTGATTGCAACACCTGCAAGTGTAAGAGATTTATGTAAAAAGGAATATTTATTGAAAATTTCACAAGTTTTAGTTAAATTTTAAAGTGGGTGATTAGTATTTGTATGTCAAGTAAATATTAAAATTCTTTGACTTGCTTTTATTTATTTTGTATTGGCATAAGATAACAATAGTAAGAAGGATATGGAAGCACTTCTATATTGCAATAAAATGTTTCCGCTTTAGCAGCTGCTCTTGCCGATGTCATAAAAAGAATGTTTAAAAAATATTAAATAAATTAATTATAAATTAGATTAAGTGTTTTTATAGAAAAATCATTTTTGAGCTGGCATTAGAGCAAAAAGAGTAACACAAGCAAAATAAAAGTTTAAATCCTTTAAAATAGTTAAATGCTACAAACTACATACATACGTCCAAACATAATTTGAGGAAAAAAATAAACGAATAGTTTGTAACGTTCTGCATTCGGCTATTTTTTTATTTTTGAAACTTTTGCTTAGCTTAAAAATAGGCATTTAACCGAAGTACACTTATAATTGGTTTTTGTGTGTTACAAGAACTTTACTACAATGTTTTCTTAACTAATTGTAAGGCTTTTTCTACTCGGACGCTTGGCGTTCATAACCAGGCACTTTTTTACAATAGCCGTAAGCAACTACTACTTCTTGTGTGCACAATTCATACTGTCTAAAATAACTTAACTTTGCAAACCAATAAAATTATTATATAAATAAGAGAAATTTGTAACTTAAATTTATATGAGAAACCAAATGTGTGTAAATTAATAAAATAGTTCGAGCTTATTAATTTCTCTTTGATTCGAGTTCACCAATACAAGATAATTGCCACAGACTACCATAATAGTCCATTAATTTTATTAGTTACCTGCGCGACGGTCTGCTCTGCAATGGGAATGTCATCGTTGCGCAAATCCACACGTTTCACCACGGACGATGGATCGGCATCCAATATAACGCTGTCAATATAGAATAACGCAATTTAACCAAATATTTTTATTACACAGAATCAACTTTTGTTTTGGGATGCTCCCTATTTTCCATACCCGCCATCACAGATCTCATCGAACGCCAGCATAATGATTTCCAAATTTTCCAAAACCAAGCGCTTTTCCACATTCTTCTTCAGTATCAAACTTATCGTGTCATATAGGCAATTCAACACCGACAAGAGTATCAGTTCATTTTCATAGGCACTGCCCATCACATAGAAAAACAGATCCACATTACTCTTGTAGACGCAGGTAAGGCCGTCCAACATAATAATTTCCGTATTGGAACGATGTGTTTTGGTGAATAGATTCTTTTCAAAAGCCTTCTGCTCCTTCACCGTGGGCAAGACATTCTTGTCATAGTACTTGGCCAAGATGCGATTGCCATCGTTGTCCATGATGCACATGCCTTTGATGATGTTAAGTGTGGGCTCCTGTGGGAACAAAACGTAAACATTTTTGCTAATTTATTTATTTAAATGTATTTTATTTATAGTTTACCATCATGAATCCGTCCATTGCCAACCGATTATTTGCTACGAATGACGTCTACTTTGTTATCATTTTGTTTTCAAGTGTCATTCGCTGTATTGCACTAGCAGAAGTACAGGGTGAGAATATTTGACAGTGTACATTACACGTCATCCGCAACTGTCAACACGCTGGGGGTAGGCAACACTGGTCACGGGCCACTTGACTTCCGAGTTCATTTCGTTCCAAACCCATTACGGATTAAGGTGTTGAAAGAAGATAACCGGAAAACAAACCACAGCGTCGTCTGTTGAGTTTGATCCCAGACGGTAACCGGAACTCGAAAAGGCAAAATTGGAAATAAGAATTTATCAAATAATCATTCACAATGGATACTGACAGCATTTCAAATTTCGTAACAAAACAACAAATTCCAAATATTTTTGATCTTTCAGCAGTATTTGGGGATAAAATAGTTATTTAACATAAATACAAATATATTTTTATACAAAATGGAAGTTATACAGAAGTTGGATCAGGCTACAGTCACTGATACGCCAAAAGTTAAGCGCCGATCTAAAGAAAAAATAACGAAAATTGTTGAAGGAGCAACCGCAGGCAACGATGATGCTGAAGTGGGCACTAAAAAGGTTCCAAGAATTCAACTTAAAAAAAAATTGACCGACTTATCAGCAGAAAATCAAAACCTAAGCCAGGCTATTAGCGCGAAAAACGCAGAAATATCAGATCTAAAACGTTCAGTCCAATCTCTAAATGAAGTGCTTAACTCAGTGCCTATTGATGAACTGCGATGCAATTCGTCAATAGCAAGCTCGAAATTATTGGAGCTAAGCAAGAAAAACCGCCAATTACGTGCCGAGTTAGAAACTACCAAGAACCGTGTTAATAAAAAGGAAATGCAAATACAAAAACTGGAACGTGAGCTAAAACACGTCGAGGATAGAGCACACAATGCAGCGGCTGAGACACACAAGGTTTGCTAAGTACGAGAACTTGATAGCTTTTAATATATGCGCTCTTTCTTGCCCTCCTTCCCACTTTTTCTAGGATGCCTCAGATGAGCTGCGCGCCAAGCTAACCGCACTACAGCAAAAGTTATTTGAGACCCGCAATAAAAATTCTGAGCTACAAGGTCAACTTAAACTCGCCCAAAAATGTCTGCAGCAGGAAATCGGTGAACATTTCAATTTAGCTACAATGGCAGCCCAAGCACAGAACTCTAATTGGCGTGGTCGCGCACAACAAATCCTGCATCTACAACAGAAACTGCATGAATTAAAGGAGCGGCTGGATATTGTGGACAGGCATTCCATGGATGGACGTCCTATTCCTTATGGCTCTGATGGCATCACTCAATCTGAATCGACACCCACGAGCGCCGCAAAGAGTGTTGGTGGTCGTCCGGGCAGATATGAAGATGCGAAAATTGCAACGAATGCAAGTGCCACCTCCTTTGATCGCTACAATACAGTCGTGCGGAAGACAGAAATACTGCATCGCGCTAAGGTTGAAGGCCTGGAGAAAGAAATTGTCGCACTTAGAGGGCAATTGGAGGAACAACGTGGCAAAGTGTTGGCGCTTAAGGTGCGCAACAAAACACTCAATGACGATGTGTTGAAATTTAAGATAAAAGCCAATTCGTTGGAGGAGCAAACTGATTATAATGGCTTAAATTTAGCGAATATGAATGAGAAGATGAATGTGCAACGCTATCACTATGAAAATCGCTTGGAAGAGATGACGCGCCAGTTGAACGATTTGAAGCGCATACATAAGGATGGTGAATTTCGTGAAGAGGAGCTGCGGGTTAGATTGGAGAATATGGAAAATTTAGTACAAGGCAAAGATACGCATATTGAAGAGCTTAATCAGAATATAGCGCGTTTGGAAACCGATCTCAAAGCTTTAGCGGGCGGTTTTCTTTTCTCATGTCGCGAGCTGCGCAAAGTAGGAAATAAAAAATTCAAAACTTCTAGTTCAATTTATTGCACATACTTATATTAACTTTTAATATATTTCAGGAAGAATTCATCACTATACTCGACGCATTAGAAGCTGAAAAAAATCATTTACTTGAACACAATAAAACGCTCATTGCACGCAGCGAACAGGATCGTATAAAGAATGAAGCGCTTCACGAGCAGGTGGCTAAACAAAAGGGGCGCATATCACGCTTAGAATCGCGCATACGTGAGCTTGAGAAGGAATTGGAAATGCAGTCAGAGCGGAAGAAACGTACGCAACGCATTGCGGACTATGTAAACAGCGTGAGTTCTTCAGTGTCATCAATGGGCACCTTCGTCTTTGAGAGTTCTTCGCTGAATAATCTATCGCATGCAGCGGTTGAGGAGATGACACAAGCGCAAATTTATCAAATGAAGCATGAGTAAGCAAATAGTGCGAAAATATTATAGTTTTTTAGATAAACTTATTCTTGCTCTTCATTTTTTTAGGCTCGAATATGCCAAGGAGAAGCTAATCTATTTGACTGAAAAGGTGTTGCATTTGCAGGAAGAGAAAGAAAATGATGCGCGCGCCTTTGCTGATATAATAAACAGTTCAAAAAGTGCTGTGTTGGATACAATATTGAATAATCGAAGCAGTGCTTCGCTCTCAGTGGAAATTAACGCTGGCGAATCGTTATGAAATGGGCATTTACAAGAACATTTGAAAATAGGTACGAGTGGATGTCGCATGGACATGAAATTGTATATGTATAAGAATATTAAAAATTTATACAGATATCTGTCAGTTACATATAAGCTACCTACATAAACTGCAATTAGAAGTTTTGGTTACAGATATTAGAAATTAGCTTCAAATCGATTCGCTTATCAATACGAGAGCACATGATTTGTAGTTTTTAGGTGTGAATTTGCTACGTAGGTGAGGCTTAAACCCTAATTTAGAAATTAACAGAGATTTAGAGATTGCTACGTAGCAACTTTACGCTTAAAATGCTACAAATAGTCAACTCCCCTAATATTACTAATTATTATACAAATTTTTAGTTTTGTGGGCAATATTTGCGCAGTCTTTAAATCTCTTAATATCTAAATCATTTTTGAATTTTCCGAAAATTGTAATATTCAGGAATTGTCGATTTATATAAAAAAAAAAAATATATATATATATATACCATTAGCCACTGAGTCTAAAAGAAAATTGTAATTTGAAACTACATACCTTATTATCGTGTAAATACCAACACTGCAAGCTACACATTTTTATTAATAAAAACACATTTAATAAGTTTAACTTAACTTCGTTATATTTATTTATAAAATGATTTCTCGAGTAACACGTATCTGTATCTGATCAGTTTTCGCTTTTCATATTCATCTATTGCACTAAATATTTACTATATTATCATGCACTTATTTAATTAGCTTATGATTTTTATTTTAAATGCATACATATTTCTGAAACATTGTATAGGTTTATCTCGCGTGATCATTATCTGTTATTCGAGTAGTTTCAAAAGCTTTATGATTGTATTGTTTTGAATAATTGGTGCACATATGAACTTTTTATATGCAATATTATTTATATTTTACTGTACATAAATGAGTGTTGAGTCGTGCCGAATGATATTGGAAAAGTCAAGGCGCAGGCGAAGAAGTGTTTGGTGTCATATAGGGTTTCTTCGCAACGCGGATAAACATATATTTGATGTAAAGTCTGTATAAGTAGGAGTTTAGCTTTCTACAGCATCCAGTGCTTATAGTTGTGCCATTGTTGGGCGAGTCTCTCGAAGCAGCTGAAGCTCTTCATCAGCGATAAGTAGTGTTAGGTAAGGGCGAGAGTTGGAAAAGGTAGTGACCAAGGGAGACCCAAGAAGCGTGCAGCTTCTATAGGGTCCGTCCATAGGGACAGAGGCGATACTTTGGGCTATTGTGGTCCGAATCTCTGTGAATGCCGTTCAAGGCTTATCGATATGCTGTCGGGTCCAGTGGTTGCTTTATGGCAAGTGGAGGCAAGTGTCTACTCGGGTGTCCACGTCTGTGGCTCCCTACCAAGAATTGCTTGCAGAGCATTATGTTGTGCTCCGTAATGGGGAGCATTTGCGCCTCGTCATGTCGTCAACGTCGTCTCCAGTGATTGAGTTATGAATGTCTGGTTCCCGTAATCCGTGAGTTCATAAAAATGCTTTCTACAGTGCCTGAGAGAAGGTCCTGATTCTCGAAAATCCGCGCGAATTCTTAGCCACTTGAAACTTAAATAAAACTGCATACAAGAAATTTATTCTGGAAATTCTGATTAAAAAATTTTAAATTGCCTTACGTACTATATTTTTATATCCGAAACTTGAAAATTGCAAATGTATGGTATTGAATATAATATAAGCCCTTCGATATCTAAAGTTTATCTTGTTTGTTATGCCTAATTTAATAAAATATTTTTTTACGAATACAACAGAGTTGGTATTTGTTTTAAAATTATATACATATAATGATTTTGGGAGTGATTAATTTTTGAAAAGTTTTTTTCCCCATTTCTGCTTTTATTTTTATTTTAATTACTTCAAAAACCGGCTTACTTTATTACAATCTAGCATCTCCACTATTTGCTATATTAACATTTAGTACATAATTTAGATTTTGCAACACTACTTTGGAAAAAAAAGTGTATAACTAACGTAATATGTTAGTATGTGTTCATTATTTGTATGTAAAAAAAAGGTTATACCTGTATAGTAGGATGGTCTTCAAAATATTTGATTTATCAGATTTCAAGTACAAATTATGTAGAATTTTTTTTATTAAAAATTTTTCAAATACGGTAGCGA
Source organism: Rhagoletis pomonella (assembly GCF_013731165.1). Classification (NCBI taxonomy): domain Eukaryota; kingdom Metazoa; phylum Arthropoda; class Insecta; order Diptera; family Tephritidae; genus Rhagoletis; species Rhagoletis pomonella. The sequence continues at coordinate 7,664 of NW_023460909.1, read as the reverse complement.
ACCCTAAAAGTTTATTTAAAACATGAAATATTCGTGGATGTCTTTATTTTGTACTTACAAAATTTAGATGTTGATATTTTAGGGGCCACCCTACTGTATTGTTTACGAAACCTTTTTTCTCAATTATGTATCTATAATAACAGATTTTTACATATAACATACGAATCTACAGCCTTATGAGGTATTCCTTCATAACGCTACCCCCCATACCTGCCAACTTTTTTTTTTAATTGTTTTAAAATATATTCATAAAAAATACAAGCTTTCAAACTGGCATATTGACTTTGCAGGTTATTTACAAGATCATTTCCAGGACCACCTTAAAGCTGCCTTTTCTAGTAGATTTTTGCAGTCGACAGAACTTGATCCTTGTAACTGCAGCTTTACTGTTAAGCCCCAGCTTTAATCACGTATTCGGTAATAGCCGGAAAGATATGACACGTGCAGATATGAAATCAAGTGTTGGGGTCATTTGTCCCCAAGGTCGTATGAAGGTCAATTCCTTCCAAGGGTTGACCTTCGATCCGACCTGGATCTCAGTTTTAAGGTCCGTTTGTCTTTATGAGGTGTCGCATGTGGTTGAGATAAGTAACTCTATATGAACACAAAATAAATTATATGAAACAAAATTTTAAACTTTAATGTAAAAAGCTGAAGCTTTTTTTAAGGAAAAGTAATGTTTTGTGTTTGGTCCACAGGACTCAAATATAATATCTACATACCTGATTTTATCTGAAGTAATGGGGGTTTCAGCTAAAAAATTATGTTGACCTTGAAAACACATCCAAGTTCAATATACCCCGCGTCATTGAAATACTTAATTTTTTTTAAGGAAAATGTGCAGGTGTACAGTAACATTCGGAAAGAATGCCTCAAATGTATTTTTATTTATTGTAGTTAAGCATTTTAGGTGTATGCAAATAAAAGGCACTTTAGGACATACATTTTATGCATAATAAGAATTTTTTTGTTATTTCGAACTACATTTTGTTTTTTGAGAATTTTTCCTATCTAGTGCATTGAAGGTTGGGTAAAAATTAACAAACGCTTGGTAAGCTATCAAAATTGTATGTGCAAGCGCGATGTCTCAAATATTATAAATACTAGTACTAGTTGTTTACATTTGTAAAAATGCTAAATATTTTAGTATTCAGTCCAATAGGATTCACTAGAGGCTTCATCAATTGATAACCGGCTATTACAACGATAAAAGTCATTGTTTATAAAAAGCGGTTGGTTTGTTAGTGATTGGTTTTTAATTATTTTTTTTTATTAAATGTGTGTCATACATATATTTTTTCACCTAAATTGATATTTATTTATAAAATTTTTATTTAATACTTAATTGTGTGTACTTATTAGGTATTTATTAATGTATAGTAATAATTGTTTTAATTTACTCGCTTTAGTCTTTACTGGATATTATGTCAAGTCAATTTTGCAAATTGCTAAAAATTCGTTCGAATTTCATTTATTTAAATGCCTTTACCTGTGTTTGGTCTAATTTTTATAACTTTTTATAAATACTTATAATGTACAAGTACATATCTATATTTTTTACCGACTTCAAAAAACGAGGAATGTTATCAATTCATCGGAATATTTATGTTTTTTTTATGTACAGTAATGAACAAAAATATAGTTCATACTACAATAAAAAATTGGCAAAAATTAACGCTATTTTTAGCAGCTTCAAACTTGCTTTTTGTTGCACTATTCTATTTTTCTAAAAAAAAAAACTGATTAGAAAGTTGCAAATTAGTATGCAAATTTTTTGAATTTTCCTTAGTTTTACACAAAGTTTAGCGATTTTATTTGCTTTGTTGTAGTATGAAATAGATTTTTATAAAAAATTGGCGAAAATAAATTAGAATAAAAACTATGCATTCACTGTGAAAAATTCTCTGTGCCAATACTTTTGGTCGTCACTGTATGTTACCGGATAACTTGAGACCACGTGAACCGTTTCCTATAATTCTTTTTGTATCGGAGAGGTACCACCTCAAGTGTGGTCCCATACTAATATGGTTTGATTCCGATCAGTGGATCATGAAGGAATTAACGGTGCTGCTAAATTTTTATATAGGCTCTTGGTTGTATTTTTTGCTTAAAAATTACTTGTTAGCCTTTACATTACCCATTGGAATTATTTTGCTAAAACAAAATTTGGCCCATTGTATGCTGATACTAATTGGGTAAACGATTAAATACGTAGACCATTCGCAGTCCAAACAAAATCTAATGAAAATGTTTATTTTTACAGTGCGACTGCAGAACAACCGTTAAGTTGAGAATTTCTTCAACACACTGTTTTCTAGTATGCCTGCAACGATATAGTTTAATGGCGTATTGATGAATTAACTTTCGTACAGAGGAAAGAAAATGAGTTACGAGTCTCTCTATATTAAGTATTAAGATAGGCTAGGTTAGGTTAAGGTGATTGTCCTTTGTCAAGGGACTCAGTTAGACCTGGGTGGCTCCTACGAACTACTCAGAAAGTACGAATTCAAGTGCCTAAGCCGCAATCTACCAAAAGCTGGGCAGTTGTAAGAGGAAGAGTTGAGGTGACTCCACGTCATCGTCGTCCTCCATGCAGCTGTGATAAAAGGGGTTCGTTGTGATATTTAATCTCACTGCGTGAACCCCGTTAGGACGGTGGCCTGTCATTACACCTACTCCGGCTTCGCGAGCCTAAGGAGATCCCTCGACCGCACCCTACCCACCCACGGCCAGAAAGAGCTCGCAGTAGCACAAGTATTGGTTTTTCGCCAAGCGTTCGCTGAGTTGACGCGAGGCCCGAAATCCACAAGTAGTTAAGGGAACTCCCACTCTACCTTTTCTTGGCGATATTACCTCGAGGGTGCCGTTTTTGGCCAGCCATCAGCCGCACAGTTGTCTGCGATATTACTATGACCTGGTACCCATACAACCATACAAGTCTGGCATGGTAATAATCCGCCACGATAGAAAATTAATTAATACATTCCTTTACTAGCTTCTAGCGTTTCGTAATGGAGCCTACGACTCTGATTGGCGCCCGTCTGTCTAAGAAGATGTTAACCTCCCTTACCGCCATAGCGCACAACAGCAGCCCATCGACTGCTTTTGGACTAAGGTAACGATATATTGATTTTTGATTAATTAATTTTAACGGTAACTAGATTCGTCTGAATACCCCGGTTACACTTGATGAAAAATCCTAATATTTAGCAAGCGGAGGAGCTTAACTAAATGTCATATCGTTCGCTTGCTGGAATGAACGTCGTAATCCAAAAAAATATATATATATATATTATTATTTTTATGTTTTTAGGATGTCGATGTCGTTCCCACGACCGACACACATTGGGTAAAACAGTCAAACCCCTCGCATTAGAGCTAAAAGAAACGTTGTGGGCTTTACTTTTTTTCTAGGCTTTATGCACTTTAGTTATATAGGGTGCAAAGAAAACAATAAAGGTCAGTAACCAAAAACAATTTAGAATAATCTACTAAAAAAAATGTTTATTTCATTACAAAAGTGTATTCATTTTTTACTCCCGCTCCCCAGATTTCGCGTTTTAATAATGTTGTATCGAGTGCAAGTGACGAGATTTAATTTATTATGCATTCGGTTTTTATGGTTTCTTTATTGAAAGATGTTTTTTTTTTGCATTGCTTTACTAATTAAATTTAATTACATTGTATGCCAGTATTTATTGTATTTTGTTTGTAAACGTAGGTACTATATAAATTTTATATAATGCATGTATGTATGTATATTTATAATATATGTAAACTTATTGTAGTATATCTAAGTTGTGATATAACAACAAACACAATTATCCCATTTGCAAATTCTATTCAATTCATATTAGTTGTGTTCATGAGTTCTATTTTTTTTTTTTTTTAATAAAAAATGTGTAATTTTTGCTTTCATAATTGTTTTTCTTTTTCCTTTCTTTTCTTTTGTTCCGTTTTTAACAACAACAATAATTGCGTGTTGGTGCTGCTTTCTCTCATTTACGCTACCTTCATTTCATTCGTCCTGTTTTAACTCCTTGTCAGGAGCATTTAATTATGTATAATTAATTATTGAATATTTATGTGCCAAATGCATACCTAGGGACATTTAACACTACACTTTCGCTGTTAGAAAGTGGGCCAATCCAATTCAATTCAATTCAATTCGTTCATTCACAATTTAAGTGAAATTCGCTTGGCGTAGAGATGATGAAAACCGAAATTATGTAAAAAGACAAAATCAAAAGACATGATTAAAGTAATAATAAAAATCAGTCTCGACTTGCGGTTGATTGCTCGGCTTTTGATTAGTAGTGGATTTCATGTCCCTAGAGTTGTGTGGCTCATGATAATGATTATTATGATGATGTTGATGATGATGATTATGGTGATTGTGGCTGTGATAATTGTCATCATCGAAATTCTTTAAGTGTTCATTCTCATAATCATTATTGCTATCAGCTATAAATATGTTAATGAAGAATATTAATACGACTACTAAATAAAGAATACAAATTAGTATTACAACAAATTGGTGATGACAACAACAATAATATAACATTCCCTATTATATAACGGCTTGCTCCACATAGTTGGCGGGCAGCATACCGGTTTTGCCAGTGCGTTCGACGCGTCCGGTCATCCAACCAGAATCGGCTGATTCTACTTCAAATATAACATCACCTTCACGGAAGCTCACTTCATCGGTATCTTGGGCTTCGTAATCGTATAGAGCACGGTAGACACGCTGTGGAAGAGTGAGAAAGGGAATATAATTAAATAAATTCGTTAAAATAGAAGGTGCTCGTCGTAAGCCCATTGCTAAGTATGTACATACTTATACTATTAAATTAGGAAAGGTCGGTAGGCTCTAAAAAAAACTTTGAATTTTTGTGAATCTAGGAACTTGAAGTCTACGAAAAGCCATATTTTTTTTTAGTTAGAACAGTAAAAAAACAACGAATCTATAAGCACTAGTAGGGGTATCTATTTAATAAAAATTCAAAACTATTATACTATTTTTCGGAAAAATAGGTGGAAGAATATTCTTTCATTGTTTTATTCTCACCTATAATCGCGTAGAATAAGTAGATATCAATCAAATTTGCATCCTCATCCCTACGTTACTTCAATTTGGTTATTTAAATTAATGTCTCCTTGGCATGCTTAGGTTTGTATAAAAGAAGTTAATATGCATTAACATTTGTTTTCTACAAACTTTCTAAAAGTTATTTAAGAGTTTTTGTAGCGTCGCACATAGGAGTATTTGTGTAATAAAACAGGAAAAAAGTCAGATTTATCAACTTTGATAAGTATTTTTAAGCATATTATTTCTCAAGCTGCATACATATGTACATACAGCATTGGTCATATCATTAGTACCCCCAAAGTTCAAAGTGATATTGTTTGCCACTTAGGCGTAGTACTCTGTTCACAGCTGTGAAATTTTGCCAGCAGCACACATTGTTTTCAAGTGAAATTTTTACATCTCACAAAGGGTGAAGTATAGACAAAATCATATAAACAAATTTTCAACCAAACTGATTTGTATAGTTCAGGCGCGTATCCAGTAAAAGGTTCTGGGGGTTGTTTTAAAATATCTTATTTTATTATTTGTTTTACATTTCCTACAAGGGATTATGCCTTGGTTTTCTACATTATTTGAAGTGAAGGACATGAAGTCACTTTTCATCAAAATCCACTTTACCTGGATTTTTCGCCATAAAGTCCAGCATATGAAAAGAGGGTACATAAAGAAGCTGTTTTCACAGCAAAAATATTATTTTTCACAGTGTGAACAGAGTATAATAGTACACTATTTTGTGAAGGAAATGTTGTGGAATTTCATACTTAATGTGCAATAAGGTTTTATATTTTTTTTTAAAGTGTTGCCACCTTTTCAAAAATTATATTCAAATTATTTTAAAAAATAAATCAATAATTACACATTGGGTATCAAACGAAATGGTTTCGAAAAGCTTTGTTTCTTAGCTGAACTATAGGAGGGTTGCCATCTGTTTAAAAATCATATTAGGTAAGAGCAATACTTATCATCATATGGCTGACACACGAAAGGGGTTTCAGAAAGTAGTAGTTTGAAAATATTTTGAAGAGGGTTGCCACCTGCTTGAAATGTTGAATTTAGTTTACTTATACACAAGTTATACAAAATATTTTATGGTATGGATATCAAACGAAGGAGTCTTAAGAAATCTTTAGTTTGAACGCTAAGAATATTTTGAGGCGTTGGAAGAGGGTTGTCACCTGTTTAAAAAGTTAAATTCAAATTATTTTATAAGTTAAATGAACGATTAAAATATGGGTATCAATCGAAGGGGGTTTGAAAAATTTGTAGTTCTTAACTGTATTTAGCGGGGTTGCCACATGTTTGAAAATTAAAATTCCGCTTAATTCATTAGTTAATTAAAATATGTAACGCAGTGTGCGGCGAAGGAGGATTAACGATAATTAAGCTTGACAATACTTTTGAAGAGGGCTGCCACCTGTTTGAAAGGTCTAACTTAATTAACTAATTCAAAAACTAAATATGAAATATAAAAATACCGTAAAAATGTTTGAAGACAGTGGCCACGTGTTTAAAAAGTTGCATTCAAATTATTCAGTAAGTTGGGTGAATTATTAAAGGATGGGTATAAATCGAAATGGGTTTCAAAGGGATTTATTCCTGGCCTTTATTTAGGAGGGTTGCCATTTGTTCGAACAATCAAATTCGAATTAGTTCATCAGTTTATTGAAATGCATGTGTATCACAATGTCAGACGAAGAGATTTAAGAAGATTTTAGTTTGAGAATACTTTTGAAAAGGAATTTCAACAAATGGGAGGTAAAATTAGAGAGCTTAGCCTGTAGATGTATGATAAAGTTTTATTTTTTTTTTAATTAAGAACTTTTTTCATCGGTACAGGGTGATTTGAAATTCGATGAAGATAAAAACATGCACTATGCGTGACTGCTCTTCACTCAGAAACGGCTGCACGATTTGATGAAATAAGGCACTCGGATCTTTTCTAACTCTGACAAACATTTGGAATATTTTTTAAGTTTTTGAATTTCAATTTTGGACGTTTTAACGCCATGCGGGATCACTAGTTAACCATATTTGTATAAAAAATTAGCGAAAAATTAAATATTTAGTTGCCCGTATTTCAAAAAACTATCTGTACGTAAACTTTATTGATTGACTGTAAGTACTAATAATACGATTGTTCACTTACCAGACTTGACTTCGATTGTTGTTGTATCATTTGCTGATAATACTGTTGCTGATGTTGTTGCTGCTGTTGATGAAGCGCATGCTGCTGCTGTTGCTGATGCAATAGCTGTTGTTGTTGTTGTTGGTGTTGCAGCTGCTGTTGTGACTGCTGCTGATGTAACTGATGATGCGATGCCGATTCGCCAGCCAACGAGCTATAAATGCCATTTGCAGGATCAATGTCAGCGATTGAGCCGATACGCTTCGGGTAGGCGTTGTTCACTGAATGGTGGGCGAAAAAACGATTGATTCAGAAAATATAGAGTAGAGTTATAGGTACTTAATTGCTTAAAAAAAAAAATTAAATTTTAAAGCGCACTAAAAATATGCGGCAACGCGTGCGACACACAAAGCGCGACGTTTGGCGATATACGGGGCGCTTGTTTTT